>NC_088885.1:132364952-132665924 GCF_037157495.1 Lathamus discolor | reverse complement strand
AGCATAATAAATCAACTAAGAAAGACTGGATATAATAAACACTTATGAGCATCAGAAGCTGATCTTGTAAAATCTGCATCACTGGAAATCCTCATAACTCCCTACACTGAAGGTAAGTGATCTCTGGCTTGGGTCTTTCTGGATGGCTCAGCGCTTAAATAAACATGATTAAAAAAGGGATTAAAATGTGTCACACTGTGATTAATATCCTAACATCAAAAGTTGATAGATAGCTTTCTATCCTTGACTTCAATAGAAGAGAGCATAGCTCAGAAATTCACAGGTGCTAAAATAACACAAGCATCCCGGCAGTAAATCATGGAGGGAAGTGCCCCGCGGCAGCAGCCACCTGGGCAGAGACTGATTCTCCTCCGAGCAGCACTGAAAAATGGAAAAAAGAAGGAGAAGCTTGTAAAGACCAGCCTAAGACTTAAACCTCAGGTAGAACAAAGGCAAGGGTCTTCTGTCATTACTTTGTTAAAAAGTCCTTTTGTTAATGCCTTCATTAACTAAAATCATGAAGGAAGCTGCTTCTAAGGCAGGATATATAAATCCTACTGGTTTGAATCTATATATGTATATACATAATATAAAGCTATTTAAACTTAATTCTTCTCACTTCACAATGGTCATCAAAGCTATTCAATATTTTAATTATGTACAGTTTAGCATATGATATAATTTTGTGTTTAGGTCCTAGTACCCTGTAGTTAGAGATGCAATGCACAATTTTATTTACAACCAGCACCACTCCATCGTTTATAACTAACTACTGATACTCATATACTAACAAACTGTGATCTGGGATGCTTAGACAAACCTTATTGCTACATAATTTTAATGTTTCGGGTTTTTCTTAACTGAGGAAAGGCAAAATATATTTATGTGCCTAACTACTTGGTCCTATTGCTCCACCCCAGAAATAACTAGTTATTGTACATTAAATAATAGGAATGATTTGCATGCAGAAATAATATGAATGTGCCAAAAAGAGGACCCAAGGCTGTGATTCTGTCATTTAGTTATTTGACAATAAACTACAAAGTTCTGAAAACGTTCTAAAAGGACATTGTACCTGTTTTTTCACTTGTCCTCAGCTTGGATGACCAAAATCATATTTTGCATATCATACAATCAGGTTTAAGCCAATGGGGAATCCAGGGTGAAAATGTCTTCTGAGTTTGGACCTGAGTTACATTACTCCATCTCAACATAATGTACACTTTAATGTTCTAGATATGTATGTTAAGACATACCTAGGAAAGTACTCGCCAATTCAGCTCCCTTAATTATTTAATTTACCAAAGGAATCTGCTTAATAAATGTCAGTTTTTGAATTTATGGAAAGTGCTCTGTTGTTTGACATCTCCTCGTAGCTCTTAACAATCAAAGCCATTGTGACCAACACTTAGGACAAAAAAAACCCTGAACCATCTGCGCTGAAGACTGCATGCCTTTATTTTGGACAAAGAACTAACCAAATGCAATGAACACCCCAGTCACTTTTAGATCAGATGATCATATTTATGATTCCCACCAGCGTTGCACACACTCAGTTAATGAAACAGATCTCATAATGAAGGCAGCTATGAACTTATCAGGAAATAGAACTCAGTATAGCATTTAACAGCAGTGCTTTTTTATCCAGCTGGAGTTAAAGATGATGAGTTTCATCAAAAGGGTAGACTTACTCGAAACAAGTCTATCAGAGACATCACAGGATATGGTTCAGTTGCAGTGAGCCTCTATACTTGCGTAATAGAGCACTTACAGGTGAAAAAGTGGATTCTTTTTTTGGACAGTTTGCTATTATATGCAGAAAGTTCATTAAGTTTGACATGGTCTGACCATTGCAGGATCACATCCTTGTTTATTCCTAAAGGGAATGCATTGCTCACATTATCATATACAAAATATTTAAACTTACAAAGTTAGGTTTGGAAGTAATTTAGTTGCATATTAGGTTACAATAGGGTTAGCTCAAATAAAAACAATTGACAATTCATAATAGGTAATAATTAAGTGCTGTTTTAAAAGCAGACATCAGGACCATGTAATTATTCTCAGGGAGAAAAAATAGTATAAGGAATTACAGTTAGCCTCAATGCTTTTAAAGGTCTTTTCCAACCTGAATGGTTCTATGAATTCATATCCCTTTTTATTTCTAAAGCGTCTCGGTGATATAGTAGTAACTAGATCCATAGTTACTAGAGAGTATATTTTGAGTATGTACTAGAGAGATATTTTGCAGTAAAATACAATATATGTAAGTATTTTACATACATACATTTTATTAAACAAATATTAAACTGAAGGCAATTGATTCTTGATTTGTCTTTTAACTACGCCAGCTCTCCAGTTAACAAAAGGACTGTTTCTGTGAAGGGGCGATAACATTCCCCTTTTTACAGGAACCTTGGGCAGCAAAGAAAAGCATGCATAATGCCTCACAAAAGACGTATTTCGAGACCTCAATATTAAGCCTCAATACAGAAGCACCATCAAAGCTGTGACATAAGGACAGTGGTAAGAAAGCAAAGGCCAAGGTTATACAGAAATATGTGCCCCAAAGAAGGGGAGAACATTTATACTGGGTTTATGTGGCAAGGTTTTGGTAGCAGAGGGGCTGTAAGAAGGTGCCAGAAGCTTCCCCTATGTCCAATGCAGTAACACCAGACAGCTCCCGGTTTAGAGAGATATTAGAGAAAACTGGGAGTCAGGTTGAGCCCAGGAAGAAGGGAGGGGTGTGGAGAAGATGCTCTAAGGTTTGGTATTATTTCTCATTACCCTACTCTGATTTGATAGGTAATATATTAAATCACTTTTTTCCCAAGTTGAGACTGTTTTGCCCATGATGGCAATTGGTGAGTGATCTCTCCCTGTCCCTAGGGAGTGACAGAGCAGCTTTGGTGGGCACCTGATGTCCACCCACCACAACACTTCATTCTGTGTATAGGTCAGCCCATATCCTTACACATAGATATACCATATATGCAGACATGTATGTGTAATATTTGACAGTTTATGCACATAATGATTTATGTTGCAGTTATTATTGCTAAGGGGCAAATGAGTTTTTCTCCATTTAAAAAAAAGCAGCGCTTTTATCACTGCAAATGCACAACTCGGAGTGAATGCAGACAACTTTCCAACTCTTCAGGAAGTCAACTTTAATATCTGACTGCACCACATGTAATTAATTTCACTTTGTTTCTGACTCATTAGTTGCAAATTGTAATCTTTGTTTCAGGGAAACTATTTTCAGGGCCATGTAGGGCAATAAAATTTTTCAAGAATTGGAGCAATGTCCTGCATCTGCTGTTCAGCTAAAAAAGAAACAAGCAAAAGCAATAAAATAAATGCATAAAAAAAGAAAAAGATGAGAAAAAACCCTGATCCTGGGGAAGGGCAGTTAAGCGTTGGTTATCCATGTCTCTCTCCTTTAGTCCCTTGTGAGAGGTGGTGGGAACGGGATGGACTGATGAGGAGCTACCCACCCGGCAGCTGCTGGGGGCTCCAAAAAAAGGGGAGAAAGAAAGCCAAACTCCACCCCAAATATGTTATCAACCAGTAAACAGAGTTTTATAGAACAAATGGGGCCTCAAGCAAGGTCCAGGGCTACCCTGATAGAAATTGCTGTGCCCTCCCGTTCCTAGAATCTGAGAATAGCAAAGGAGCAGGGGTAGGATAAGGGAGGGAAAATTGGCTTCTTATCTGGACAGTGCAGGTGAAGTTTACAGCACTCTTGGAAAACATATGGAGAAAGAAATGCGAAAAACAAGACCCATTTACGTCTTCAGGGGAGGGGTAGAGTACACTGCATGAAAGCAGATAACACACCTAATCATTGCAACATCGCTGTGATCCACCACCACCCAGTTTTTCAGGAAAAGCGCATTCATTCAGAAAAGATGGAACAAAAGGGCCAGGCAGGAAAGGTAGTACAAACAGTATTCCAAACTCTTAAGTAGTAATATACACAAAGCATACTCCTATTGGCATTAGTATATGCAAATACATAGCTTTCTCCTCTTAGTACCATGGTGGTTTATTTGTCTGTGTATTATAACAGACAGTGTAAGTTATTCATTTTATCAAAGCTGAGTCTCCAATTTACAAAAGCGCTTTCATTTCTACTCGCAAGGCTTGTTAGCCGGTCTGCACACGGGAGCAGCGTTTGCATGTCTTACAATGCAAAACAGAGCAAAGTCTTTAAGCCTGTTGATGAGCACATCTTGGGACTTCAAAGACCAACAAGATTAGGGAAACCATGAAACAACTAAAATCCAAAAGCATCTCCTCTTAGGTGCGTAATTATACATTCAAGTGGCAGATCCTAGTCCTTAGTGTTTCCCACCGTGTAACAGAAGTAGATGGTACCCTGAATCAGAGAGGCAATGCCGATACTACAGCAGCTCCCACCAGTGCGAGTGTTCAATACTCAGTGTGTACAGGAAACTGGTAACTACGGGAGCAAACGAAATCCGTGCAGCGGATGAGGCAGAGCCAGCCCCCGACCCGACTCCCGTGGGCGACGCTGCACGCCCCGCCGCCCCTCGCAGCAGCCCGCCGTGCCTCACTCCGGGACAAAAACCTGCCCGGTCTCGCGTTTGGAAGCCCCGGCAGCGTTTCATTTTAGCTCATTCAGCGCTCTCACGGGCTCGGGAGGTGCCCTGGGGCGGCCCCACTGCCCGCTGCCGCACCGGCAGCCCCGACGGCACCGGGGGAAGCACAGCGGCCACCCCCTGTCCCCCCCGCCCCTCCGGTGCCTTACCGTTGTGCTCATCGTAACCCCAGTGCAGCATGGCTCTGCTCGCCGGCCGCTGTGGGCTGGGACGGGCCGGGACGGGCAGGGACGGGAGATGCGGCCGCCCCGTCACCGCCGCCCGCTTTGAAGACGACGGGCGGCGACGCCCCGATGGGGAGCCGATAAGGAGCCTGCAGCGCTCCTCGCCAGCCTGGCCCGGCCCCGGCCCCGGCCCCCCTGGCTCCATCGCGCCGGCTCTCGCCTCAGGCCGTTCGCCGCCCCTCAGCGCAGCACCGTGCCGTGCCGTGCCGTCTAAGCGGGCAGCGGGGAACCGCTTTAATAGAGAAGTGTTGCCCCTCCACCACTGCCTCGAGTTGTGCGGCGGGGAGAGACGGGGACATCAGTGCCCGTTTCTGGGGTCACCTGCCAGACCCAAGAGTACAGCAAAGCGCGCACGGCTGCCAGGCGGCCCCTGAGCTCACCTCCCGCCTTTCCGCGAGGGCAGCGAATCCAGATCCCTTTGGAATCAGCCGTCGGAAGGTTCCCGTTTTGCAGACGGGGCCCGTAAAACAGAAGGTTTCCCACAACCCGCCCGAATTTGTTACCATTTCTGTTTAAAGCCCGCGTTGCGGGGACCGTCAGGCACTGCTCTGGCACCGCGGGTGCAGCTCGGCGGGCAGCAGTCACAGGGGCGAGGACCGGCGGGGCAAAAGGGGAACACACGCGGGGACGGGGCAGGGCACGGGGACGCGGACGGGGACGCGGACGGGGAGACGCCGCAGCCGTCGGTCCGAGGCACGGGAGGTGGGACCGGGATGGCGCAGCGCCCCCTGGCGGCTCCGCGCGGGATTGCCGCGCAATGACAGCGCTGCGGGGAGGGGGGGGGGAGTGACGGCGCGCGGGAGTGACGTCAGCTGTGCGTCCGCGCTGGCGGTGTCAGCGCTATGGGGAAGAGCCGGTCGCGGCCGGCCAAGGCAGCGAGCGTGTTCCGCATTGCTCGTAGCGCCGCCGCCGCCAAGGCCAGGGGCAGAGGCAAGGGCAGGGCGCGGCCCGTCACCTCCGGGCTGAAGCAGGTGAGCGGCGCGGGGGGGTCTGCCGGGGGTGAGGGGGGCGGTGCTGCGGGGCTCCCGCCGGGCCGGGCCGGGCCGGGCCGGTGTGGCCCTTCCTCCCTTGGGGCCTGTCTTGCGGAGCTCTCGTGACTGACTGAGGTGGTTAATGCACAGAGCCCCTCGGCCACGGGGTGGCGGAGTACACCGTTTCCACCCCAAAAAAGGGTTTATGTGTGGATGCTGTCATAGAAGCATGGAATGGTTAGCTTTGGAAAGCACCTTTAAAATCGTCTAATCTTCAGAGAAGCAGTTTATGTGACTCATGCCCTGCAAGCTTCTGCCACATAAGACTTAAAGCTGTTCTCCTTGGGGGGGGGGGTCATTTAGAAAGTACCCGCTAGCATCTCGGTGTGCCCCGGGGAGTGGGATGCTGCAGACAGCGTCAGTGGTTCAGTGAGGTTATGTGTACTTGCACCGTCACTGACGGTGTAATTCAGGGTATGCTTCACCAAAATGGCTTGACCCAAACCACGAGGCACAGATAGAGCTAAGGAAAGGCCTTCCTGCGCCTTTCTAAGGCGAAAACAAGCGAAAATAATACTAATTTTTTATTATGGAGAGGAATAAGTGGGTCGTGTGGCTGGGAGCAATGCAGGGGAAAAGGGATGGGGGATGATCTAAGCAAAAGTTTTCCTCTTGGTAGCCAGCAAGTCGTTATACAGCATCTGCTTCTCAGAAACTGCCTCCAGCCTGAGCTGTGTGATCTGCTGAGAGTTCAGCTGGTGCTTCTGGAAAGGCATGTGATAATATAAGTAGAAACTTAGTGGCTTATTGTTCCCATTAGATTTAGTGGCAGTGTGCTGGGCAGAGTTAAACAGGAGCTCTAAAAAAACACCCTTTCAGATTTTCTCCTGCAAGCTAAAGCTTCTTGACAAATTCATGTGGTAGACAGACTGGAACGTAACAAACTGTGGAAGTAAACAATTTCATGTTGATGGCATCACATCCCCACTTAGTCTAGAGGGTTCTGTATAATAAAGGGAGAAACAGGTTTAGAAAACATGAAAAGTCAGTAGCTTATTAGGAGTAAAATTTTATTCTCTGTGTTTGAAGCTGTATTCTTTAATTCATTAAGCCTTTGGGGATTTACTTACCATTAACCAGTATAGGAAGATGTTCAGAAAAATTTGTTATAATAGGTTTCTTCTTTAATAGATAAAAGCCCAACAACTTTTGATATACACATGCTAGCTATAGAGCCTCTTTCTGTGAAGGGAGTCCTGCCACAGTAGCTGAGGATATCAGGTATTAAAACTGACTGGATTGTTCCAGCACCTTTGTGAAGCTGGCAAACGGTAGCAAGCCCTGATGGGCAACCTGAGATCTTTGTAAATCGTGTTGCCCACAGTCCCATCCACTGGTCTGAGCTAGGAACTGAGACTGTATTTCTTGGGTCAGACTCCTATGAATTGAAGTGCTAACCTGAGCAGGCTTTTTTTATCAGCCTCTTGCCACTGCTTTCTTACTACTGGTTCTCTTGATCACTCAGAATAAATAGAATTAGTGGAATGGAATACCTGCTCTGAAATTCCAAAAGCTTTGAAAGCAAAATGAATACATGTCACCATTCACAGTTTGCTTCTACCTGTGTAAACTGCTGAGAGATGAATTACAGGGGTAGTCTGTGGAACAGCAGTAGTATCCTGAAATATGGGGTTGCCTGAAGATGTACGAGTGTGCTTCTAGAACATTTGAAATGTAATAAATTTAATAAATAAAATTACTTTTCCCCCAAATCGAGTCTGTTTTGCCTGTGAAGGTAACTGGTGAGTGATCTCTCCCTGTCCTTATCTCGACCCAAGAGCCTTTCATTATATGTTCTCTCCCCTGTCCAGCTGAAGAGGGGGAGTGATAGTGTGGCTTTGGTGGGCATCTGGCATCCAGCCAGGGTCAGCGCACCACACGAATGAAGGAAGGAACCTTTCCTGGAACTCCAGTCCAGCTAAGAGGAGCCAAGGATGGTGTCACAGGGCCTGTCTGTACTGTGGCTTTTGTGTTCTCTTGTGTTCTGTTTCTGGATCGCTATGGGCTCCATTTCCAATACAACAAGTTTGACTGCTTTTCATAATTTTCACCTTATTAGAACATTAGTAGTACATGACTGGATGATATAATTGCATAACAGAAAAACCTACTCAAAAGTAATTTTGGAAGATACACATATAAGACTTACTGTGTAATAGTTGTATAAAAATGGTGCAGTTTCACACGTCAATGGAATTCCTGTTAAAAAATACCAATGTGGGTTTTTTTTTCCTTCCCAGATAAACATGAAGAATGCTGAGAAAGTTAACGCAATAAATAAAGCATTTGCTGAAGTCCAGAAAGAAATACAGCAGATATCAAAAGGCACAGCAGCAGAACCTGAGAAGAGTCATCAGGTAATTTCCCTTTGTAAAAATCTGAGGAAGGAAATGAAAGGAATGTATATATTCAGAGCATTATATCCTGGCTCTTAAGACTGCAGGCAATTCATGCAGTTGCTTTAAAGCTATAAACAGAGTTTTATTAATTTCAGTGGTGTGGTAATTTTGAAATCTCATTAGCATTTTCAAGTGCTTTTTAACTAGCAATGTAAAGAGAGAAGAGGGTGGGTAGTCAAGCTGGAGCATGCTTCCAAAAACATATTTTTAAATTATGTTCTATTTTTTAATTGATTTTTTTTTTAAGTTAACTTCAGCTCCAGCTCATTGTTTTGAGACTTACTTTGCAACATGACACAGAAAGTAAGGATAAACCTTGTCATTCCCTACCTGAAGCACCTGATAGCACTCTGAACCAGCTCTGCCTCTCTCTGTTCCCAATTCTTAAGCCTTCATATTCCCTCATCAGAAGTATCAACACCTGAAAGAGACATTTCTGCACGGTTCTGAGTTACCGGCTGGGCTTAAACCATGACAAGCTCTTGCCTGCAGCACTTAGGGTTCAGGACAGTGTTTCACTTGTCTTCTTTTGTCTAGTCCTTTAAACAGGGCTACGTGCAGTCTTCTGCAAGAAATAATTCACAGAACTGCTGACAAACTCCTATGTATGTGACTCTGATGGTCTGGGTATGGATTGGGGGAGAGAGGAGGCAGTGGGCCAGGATGAGGTACAGATGAATCCACCCCAGCTGTTGTGAGAAGTAGACATGAGTTGAGTATTATTTACTGTGCCTGAGGTGATCAAGTTTCTGTATGGCTGGGAGCGACAAAACTAGTGTCAGATACCTTAAGGGAAGGCTGAGTAAAAGTAAACATAGGTGACAGTGCTGCCAGCACAGATGAGGCCAAGCGTTTCAAGGCAGTTAGTGCCAGCAGCGCTGTCCCTGCTCAGTTGTTATCGCATGCAGGCAGGAATTCAGACTATACCATTGCTCCTGCGCCTGTAGGGCTGTACGTGACCTAAAACTCAGTTTGATCGCTTGGGCTGTAATAGTATTTCCTCCAAACTTGCAAGAGTGTTGTCAAGCGCACTTCAGAACTAAAAGCTGAGCCTGTTTCCGTTTGGCCATTACTGGCATGATGCTTTGCCTTTCTCCTGCAGCATAAAGTATTGGCTACTGCTCTGTCAAGTGTAGTGAATCCTGGTTTCCTCCAGATTATTGAATTATGACTGCAATACTAGCCTAAATTAAACACATAAAGACACGTATTTATTAGTGGCTTTTTTTCCCAAACAGAGTCAATTGCTTTGTACTTTAAACCCAAACTTTTTTTTTTTTTTCAGGTTTCCACAAATGTGGAAGAGGAACCAGTAAACGTGGATGCTGCCACAAGCCTATTATCTCAGTTGTGATGCATAATGGACAGTGAAGGGATTGCAAGAAATGAAGATCAGAAATACTCATAAGCTTTGTTTGTACAATTTTATTAAAAAATCTTGTTAATATACAAGTATTGGCACACTTTTAATACAAACTACAAACAGACCTTTCCTGTCATCTAGGAAAGAGGAATGTCAGAAGTCAGTGTGAGAAACTTAAAGTGCTAAAACAGAAGGCACTTCACAAAATTGGTTCACTGAAACAATTTAGCATAACTCGAGGTGATGTCCTTCACTTTTCAGCTTGGCAGTGAAAGCTTCAAAACTGTTTGAAAGGTTAAAATACAGAAAGCTTCTAGGCAGTAAAGCTTCAAAGAAAACGCTGTTAACTGTGAGCAAGAAGCCTAATCATTTTTGAAAAATGCTCAGAAGACTATAGAACATGTTCACTTTTCTTACTAAAGAAAACTCCGAATAACTGGATTACACAGAGGACACACAGGTGAAAAGATGTGCCAGAATTTTTGATAAAAAGCCCCTTTTTCCTCATTGTTAAATTTGTTTTGTGAAGTAGTTAAAGGAAGCAAAAGGAAATAAACTCCCAGAGTCAGTGAACTAAGAAGTTATACATTCATTATTCAAATACTTAGGTTATGAAGAAGTCTAGAATGTTATAGTTAGAGGTAGATAAGTAGTCTGGTTGACACAATATCTAATAATTTAGTATCTGCACATCAAAGAGATCACAGACTCCTTCATTATCATCCAGGTTAAAGTTGTAGTCATCTCCGGGAGTAGGAGAGAGTCGTAAGAGAGGAAAAACTGTAAAGCAGGAATAGTTTAGTTTAAGTTAAAAACACCTTTGGAAAATCAGCCCTATCTCATAATTCAGTATGTTTGTCATCACCAGTATCAGGGTTAGTCTTAATAATTAAAATAGCCTTGATAATCTGACAAGCACGCTAAGACACATATTGTGAATACCTGTACTGCCTTCATTCAGGCTAAGTCAGTGACATGTCTACATGTTTTGCTTAGCATTTTAAGTGAATTTCCTGGAATGGAGTGATACCTGTGGAATGAGGACTTAATTTCTCCTTCTGCAGCAAAGGAGTTCCTGAGTAGCTTTTGAAACTTCCACCTGAAAGCCATCGTTCATATTTCTTCACCTTCTTACAGTATTGCCTATATCAGCCTTCAGGTATTTATTTTAAGTAAGGAAGTTGCAATTATCCCTGTTTTACAGGAATAAAAAATAAAAATGGAGGCTAGCAGTTTTTTCCGTGCACTGCATTTCAAGCATGGACTTGAATCCATCTTTGGGGAGGGAATGCAAGAAGAGAAGCCCCAGCCCTCATGCTGTACCTCAGGGAGCACTAACCTAGTGCAGAGGAGCTGGGCATGCTGTACCTGCTGTAAAAGCAAAGACTATTTCCATTTCAGCCATATATTGGCACATTCACATAATCCCATCTTGCCCCCCAGATCTTATAATTACATGGTTCTTTCTGGATAAGCCCTGAGGTTGTCTGCTTGAAAGGCAGGTAAGCAGAGGCTGTTTACAGAGCAGAGGGCAAGAGGAACAATACCCGCTGAGTTCACCTCTTTGCCTGACACCTCAGTAAGATGGAGCAGAGAGGCAGGGAACATGTGAACTCACTAGCTGTGGCTCGGTTCTGCACTTGTACGGCCACCAAAGCGCCATCTACCAGTCTGCATGCATGCATGTCAATATGTTCCAAAATGTTTACTCAAAGCACCTTGCAGGAAGCCTGAAGCAGAAGAGAATTAAACCAGATCTATTTTTTTTTTTTTTATGGCAGCACTCTAGTCATCAGCCTGTTCTTTCCTTGTTCCTGAATTAATGCCTGGTAGGTTACTCATGCATGTAAGTGCTTGCTGGATTAAGACTTTCATATTTTGATTGTTAAAAAACAACTGTTTTGCTTGTTAAAAAACACTTGCAGGGAATGGAAAGGGGAGCAAAGACAAGAATGACAAAAGATAGAGGAGGCATTATAGGGGAGAGAAGTAGTATCAATACTGACTTGGCATCAGATTTAACACCTAAGAGTGCTCTTCACACAAAACCCATGCTGCTACTTGTGATTATTAGAGAAGATGCTAAATACTTACCATCAGAAGACATGAGTTCATCAATAAGATCCCCACCAATCCCTGTGAAAGACAGAAGTATGTGCTTATGGAAGTCAATACATATTCCCTGCATTGAAACACTGAATTGCAAAGTACAAATATGGCTCATGTGCTGTGTAGGAGCCGTGGCAATATGTAAATGTATTCACCTTTGTATCCCTCATTTTTTCCTGAATGTCTTAGACGGTATTCACAAACCCTGCTTTGAAGGCTGCACTTCAATAGTAGCCACTTTAAACAAGTGGTATGATCCCTTACAGCCCTAGAGCTGTGTACAACATGAAGCTTATTTGGTAGCAGAGAAAGGTATTTTGCTCAAAATGAGTTTGATACTCAGAGCTGGCTCAGTGGCTTCATTAGGAGATAAACAGAGGCCTGTTATTTCCACTGTGTAACTTGTTGGTAACTTGGTCACAAAGAAGGGCTTAGGTAAAAATAACAGGAACTACTGCTTCCTACCTGTGGGCTCCTCCATCTTTGCCAAGTCGAATGAGTTTGCCTTGAGAATACAGTTAACATCCAGGGGCAGCAAGCCCTGGTAGTCGTTTGAACTAGCTGTAGCTTGGGTGACATCGCCTGCAAGGCTGGAGTACAACACCGACTCTGGAAGGCTGGAGTAAGGAGCTGCTGGGGTTGCACTGTTCTGCTCTGTGCTGCCGTCTGCAAAGACAGGCACATTGTGAATCTGTTATGGTAAAAGGGAACACAGACTGCCTGCACACGGCTTTGTCTTTTGAGGCAAACATGGCTAATATCTGGGATGAGGCAGGAGGAGTCTTGCCCTTCCAAAAATCAAAGGCATAGTTTAATGAACTGTTAATTAATTGAAGGTTAATAAATAAAGGTTAATCAGGACCCATCAGAGATGCAGGCTGTGACACTGACAGCATTTTCTTAAATCTTTTCCTATTACCCTCCTATTATTATGAAAAATATACCTGATATTCAGACAGTCTCTCACTGTGGCTATGTGGAAGAAGGGAAGTGACCTTGTGGCACAAAAGCTGGAACTGGTGCCTGTATTATCTGCCTCATTAAAAGGTACATGTTCAAATCATATTCTCCGTCAGAGGCTGGCAATTTCCTTCTGTACTGCATCCTGGAGAAGCACCTCAGAATAATTAACTGGATCACATTCAAAACCTGTTTGGTACAAGATGACAAGCTACGAGGGAAGAATCTGTTTCACCAGACAGAAGAGGAAGAGGTTTCTCTGTAACCTCTTCAGAGCTCTTAGTAAGCCCTTGGGGTAGTTTCTTAACAGGGAGCTGCTACACTATGCAAATTCTTGATCTTTCTTTCATCTAGCACCTTTTCCTTCTTCCCCTCCAGTTCCCCCCCCTCCCACCACCCACATGAGGTAGGAAAAACCCTGGACTGACCTGATGGTGTGTCCACAACCGATGTTTCTGGTAACTCTTGTGCTTGGTTCAGATCATGTTGTTCTGGTGGATTCTCAGGAGCTGCAGCAGGTTTAAGTGCAGTTGCGGGAGTTGCAGGTGGTGATGAGGACTGTGCAAGGTCATCAGGTGGAGGAACTGGAAACACCATGGGCTTGGAGAAGCTTGATTCTTTATTTATAAGCAGCACATGGATAGGTCCTGAACTACTTTTAAGATTGATCTGATATTTCTTCTGTCCATTCTGTCCCTGTAATGGTATATTGTGAATGTTACCATTCCTTGAGAACTCTTAACTTTACAAAATATAACAGTAACTGCATAGTTACTTCCCACAGAAAGTAATGAAGATGTTGGAACAGAATTCTCAAAGGGATACAGAACATAAACACAGTGCTCTTCTAGTTACATCACCAGAAGAGCTCAGAATTGGCACAGACTTATCAAGTCATGCTCAGGAAAAAAAAAAAAAGTATTTAA
This sequence comes from Lathamus discolor, assembly GCF_037157495.1. Lineage (NCBI taxonomy): Eukaryota > Metazoa > Chordata > Aves > Psittaciformes > Psittacidae > Lathamus > Lathamus discolor. Next base: position 132,652,287 of record NC_088885.1, on the reverse strand, counting down.
AACTAATACATGTTATCTGTCAGAAGACAAAACAAAAACCAGATGACAAACCTGTAATGTATTTACCTGACCAGAACACAGCTGCAGAGAACACAAACATACAATTCTATTAAGTGCTCAATGAAATACTGAATTGTATTTACATGGGACTTACAGCAAGGCTACATCTTACCAGTAACAGCAATGATGAACAATGATTTCTGTGTTTTAAGCTCCTTTTAAATGGAGCTTCAGAATGATGCTGGTTAGGACCAAGCATGCTAGAACAGCTGGTTATCTCACCCAGACTGAGAGAACACAGGATCATAAGTCAGTAGAAACAATTTCTTAACTGATTTGCCAGGCTTTCTTTTAGGCAAGTTACTGAAGCAACACAGCTAGGACTAGCCTCTAGCACAGCCTCAGTGAGACCACCGACTACACAGTGGCTCATTCAGCAAACTGTTTTTCTGCACATATGTTCTAGGAAAAATGAGCATGAGAAAAGTGGGAAGGGAGCCCTGGAAAAGAAGAACCAAAGCAAAAAACATCCAGCTTGAATATGATGACAGAGACTAAGATCAGCTGGTTTAGTGCTCAACAAAAAGCCAAAAAAACCCTAAAGATAAAACATCACAGCTGATAACTTTGGTCCCACAGAGAACCTTACCATTGCCTGAACTGATTTCAGCAGAGATGGACAAAGCCAGTATCACTGATTAGCTTAATTGTTCTAGCTTTGGATGATTTTACCATACTAGACTGTACTTAGACTCACTAAAAAAGCTTGTCAAACTTCTCAGGCGAATTTTAGCCTTCTACAAGCATAGTGGCTATCATGCCTCATACAATGCTGTCTCCCAATTATGTGACAAAAAAAAGTAAAGATGGACAGACGTAAGTAATCTGACCTCCCAATCTCACCCATTTAAGCCTTTAAACTAAAGTGAGACTGTAGTTTATCCACTCTAGTACCATGAGACTAAACATAAACCAAACTAAACCTGCTGCTAAATCTAAATTGCTTTTTCCTAAGAGTACAATACAGCAGAGAAATTTGACACATAAAAGTCACTGCTAAAAAAGTTCTCAAGGCAATTCATGACAATTATGCCTAATGTAGCTCTTCTTTTCCACTGTCCCCCTGGAACACTTAGGTAGACAAGAAACCAGTACATACCATTTCGGGTATAGGTACTTCTAACTGTGTACCACAAGGTGCTTGAATTGCTAGAAGTGTGTCTCCTGGTTAAATAGCAATGTTTAAGAAAGGGTTAAGTGTGCACATTTTCCTTAAGTCTGGCATGCTATCCACTCAAATGATATTACAAGGCCACTTGTAATACTGCATAATTACAGCATAAATAAACTTGTGGTGGCACCTGCATAGTCCCTGTTAGATGTAAGTACTTTGCATAGTATAAATCACAAAGTTCTAGTACTTAAACCATAGTTGCAAGAATCTTTTCTCATAGCAGTACAATATTTACCACTTCCTTTACCTGTCTGTTACTGTCCCCAGATCTCCTAGTTGTATATACAAAGCGAGGTGAAAATATTTAATAAGCTCCTTTTTCAGCTAAACCAGCTCTCTGGTCCAGCTCACTTCATGGCTTTGAAGAATGGCGGTAGTACAGAGAGATTTAATAGGAGGAAGAAAAGTTTTTAATGATTGTCTTCAATGCCAGCACTTCCAAGTGTCTAAGCTCACAGCTTCTGCAGCACATACAACTGGGATATATCAGCTGGCTACCAAACTCACCTGTGGCTTACTATGTACACTGAAATATGGTGGTTAAGGTCAGTAGATCACAATTACATCAACAACACTGGCACAACCTGCCTTACACTGCAGGTCACTCACCTACTTGCACATCATTTCCCCTTTGTCCAGAACTTGGGATAACACTTTTCTTTCTCTGCTTCCCAAGAGACTTACATGAAGTACTATGTGACTGGTGTACTAAGTGCCTCCACATTTTGTAATGACTAACTCGTTTTAGTAACAGCACATTTTTGCTAAACTCTGCAGTAGTTGTCTGATCTTGCAGTTTTATTCAAAACCAAGCCCTTGTTCCCTGTGGCAAAAAAGAGATGTTCTGAGCCTAGCTGGAGGCTGAACAGCAATCTTCCCTTGGGTGTTCCAGGATCAAGAGAAGATGTCAAGGGAATTAACTTCTCTTAGAAATTCTTGGCAACTTCTTCAAATTTCCTGTTCAGAAGGAATACTTTTGATTTAGTAGCAATGTCCCATCACTGAACTTCAGGTGGCTCCATTTATAGCATTCATCTATAGCATCATCAGGAGCTCCCTTTGTCCACAACAGCCATGAGAAAATGTTATGAAGCTTGGACCTGCCTCATCTTTCTGGTGTGCTGGACCAACATGTCCTGTCCCTGGATCCATTAATGGCCTGAGACAAGCTGCTGCAAAGCATGAATACAGAAAAATACTTCTGAAACCAGTACTCCAAAACCAGCTAAGCTTCCATTCCATACAGTCTGTGACCACACCTAGAAAATGCTAGAACTTGCTAGTCATGAACATCATGAGAGACATCTATTTAGTACTGATCACTATTAAGTACTTCTAAATTCACAATACTTGAAGGGAAAAAGCAGGCTAATTAGCAAGTTAGTTATCAGGAGGAAAGTCAGGAAATCCCTCATTTTAAGAAATAACAGCAACTTACCATTGAAGCAGTTGCAGATATCTTCATGGGTGACGTATGAGAACGTAATTTATGTCAAGGAACATATTTTGAGAGCTACGAAAAACTAGTATTTGTTGCCACTTAAAAGACATTTGTCCAAGCTTAGCCTAACCTGTAAACTTACTGCTGTTACTCAGAGGTGCACTCAAGACATGGTATTTTGCTTTCAGAATGGCTAGTTAAAAATAGCAGAGTTCTGCCTTTTAAGGGGAAAAAAAAACCCCAAAAATCAGCATCTGTGAAGAAAATACAAAAAGAAAAAAAAATTAAAAAGAAGAACATGTAAAATCTTGTTTGGAAGAATACCATTTACCTCAGTGAATTGTGACACTACAGAATTCAAGTACATAAAAGGACTTCCCAGAATCACACAAAAATACTGCCAGAGGGGACTTGAGAGAGAATTTGCCATCTCATTTTCCTGCCTCAAGGTAGGATCAACTGTTAAAGACATTCCAAACAGATATTTGCCTCCCCTCTTATGGAAAACCTCCAGAGATGGATATTCCACCACCTTCCTGGGGGGTCAATTCCAGTGCTAGCTCTCCTAAATGAAAGTTTCTCCTAACATCTAACTTCCACCTCTTTTGCTACAAGATCCATTTTACAGGAACAGTTTCTGTAGAGCAACTCAAGTAACTTTTAAGCACTCTTCATCATGCTATAGTTAAGAAGGGCACTTTCCTGCTTCCAATCTCAGGTGCCTATTTTGCTCAGTATCTTGCAAGACAGCTAAACACACGGTTACAAGCAATGAAGCTGGAACTTCCTGCTCATGGGGTATTGACTTGCAGGATTTTTTCTTGTTTGAAACCCAGTAAGCTTCAGGACTTTTTCAACTCAGTTTATCTTTGGCTGATAGATTAAACTTTTCACAAGAAGGAAGCAACACAAAAAAAAGTTATGTAAAACACTGGTATGAAAGTATAACTTCAAGTGCCGAAAACCAAACAATTAATTTTTAAATAAGACACTGGGATTATGCTATGGACTTAAAAATTACTGCCATATACATATATATACACACACACGTATGTATGTGCTAAATTTTATTCAGGTTACCAATCATACTGTCACAGAAGTTAAAAGGTCATGTAAATAAGATTTGGATTTTTCTTTCTTTTTGAATAAAATCCTGAAAAAAGTATTTGCCTTTCTTGGCTTCTAGATAAAATGGACTACATGATACCTTATTGATTACCTATGCTTTAACTGTTGCTTTAACTCTAGCTCCATGATGCAGAGAATTAATTTAAAAGGATATTGGTTGTTTGTAGAATCATCCATGACATTCTTGATACTTTGCTGAAGCCACAGTTTCTGCTGATCCAATTCTTTTTCTTTTAGCTCTAGATCTTCAATTTCAGCTTCCAGATACCTCAGCCTGTCTATGACTTCTTTTGTATTGCAGCCAGCACCTACTCCTCTTAAAAAGGTACAAGGGTTCATGAAACCACAAGTGAAACATCTAAACCAAACAGGCAAAGACAAATCTTTCAGACTACTTTCAACATTTTGAAAATCCACTAATATTCAATATGAAGGTGTCATGGTTTAAGCTCAGCTGGTAACTCAGAACCACACAGTTGCTCACTCACTCCCCCCCCCTTCTTCCTCCCCCTGCTCCCGGAGGGATGGGAAGGAGAATCGAAAGAATGTAACTCCCACAGGTTGAGATAAGAGCAGTCCAGTAACTAAGGTATAACACAAATCACTGCTGCTACCACCAATAATAATAATGATAAGGGAAATAACAAGGGAAGAGAATACAACTGCTCACCACCCACCGACTGATACCCAGCCCAACCTGACCAGCGATCTGTGCCTTCCAGGTAACTCCCCCCCAGTTTATATACTGGGCATGATGTGCTGTGGTATGGAATACTCCTTTGGCTGGTTTGGGTCAGGTGTCCTGTCTCTGCTTTCTCACACTTCCTGTGCCCCTCCTCCCTGGCAGAGCATGAGACCAAGAAAGTTCTTGGTCAGAGTAAACATTACTGGCAACAACTAAAAACATCAGTGTTATCAGCGCTGTTCCCAGGCTGAAAGTCAAAAACACAGCACTGCACCAGCTACTAAGATGAAGAAAAATGACTGCTACTGCTGAACGTGGGACAGAAGGAAAGGTGTGTTTACCCTTGCAGCAGTGCTTTAACAGAAAAAAATCAGGTCAAATTTAGCATTTCCCTTAACTGAAAATTATTTTCTTATGGAATGTAGGTTTTCTCTGCATTGGAGATGCCTTGCAGGCCCTTTTTCCTTCCCCTTTAAATCTTAGCTTAAGCTTTCACATTCCATGACCCAAGGAAAAACAGGCATGGGCTACAGGAGGGTGGGTATGTGGAGACAGTGTGTCCCAATACCCCTCCAGATTCACCTAATTTACTCAATTACAAGTGCCAGTTACAAAGCAGCACTACAGGTTTTTCTGAAAGTTTCTCTTTTGTATGCTTTAAACTTGATTTTATGTATCAAAGATGCAAGTTACAGGGAAGACTTTCATTTGAAACTTTGCTGTCATTCTAAAATGTCGTACTGCTGATTGACGAGCATAACGTTAATTTTACAGTGTCATATCTAGTCAGGGTAAGTGGAGAAAAAGCAATTTTTGTGGCTCTTGAGCATGTGAAAATTTGCAAGATTGTCATGGCTTACTTCCACTGAATGCTGTTTTTTGACTTCTTCTCAATGAGATCAATCCCCTCCAAAACGTTGGTGATATCATAGATCCTTCTCTTCTGCCTCACAGCAAGGGTATCAGCAGCCTGTCAAGAGAAGAACAAATATCAGCAACTTGCATGCCGAGGGCAAAAAACAGTTCAGCCATACCCTTGGAAACATGCCCACTAATGTCATTCTGATAGGAGAAGGTTCAGTTCAAGAGCTCAATCTTGAATTCAAAAGTTCTGCGTGTAGTGCTACAAGGCACGCTGAGAGGAGTCACCTCTTTGAAGGCCAGCAGGCCTACCCTCGACAGAGAGGAGAGTTTACATGTGTTGCAAAACCCGTGTCTGGCATTTGGAGCACATGTCAGTCAACTGCACGCAGCAGCTTGCACTGCTCTTTTTGGAAGCTAGGATAGAAGAGGGAAGGCCAACAGCAACACCCTGCAGTGAAGCAAACCTCTGAAGCCAATGTCTTGAGTTTATCATCCCTTCTGCTGACACTGGAGGTACTGCAGTCTTTGTTTCGATTTAACTGTTCTGGGATATATAACGACAAGGCTGTAGTTTCACAAGGCAGCTGTGGGAGAGCTGCAATACTTCAAGCCAGCTTCATCCTCTAACATTTCACTGCACAAATTCACCTCACAGCGTACATGGGCTTACTCTTATCTATCACACTGAATGCCAAGAGCTGTTTCACAGCCACCAGGACCTTGGTACAGACCACAGGGATGCTTGCCAAGGTCACACTCTCACTTTTACATTACAGCTAACTATGCTGTGTGTCTGCATGCTGCCAGAGCTCTTCACTGAAAGCAGTGTCAAGCAGAGGAAACAGTCTGTTTCATGCTGTAATTCTCGCCAGGGTGACTTTTATGTACCTGATGCAAAGACCTAAATAAAAATAATCAAACTGAGCTAGTTGTGCCTTCCACACCCTCAGCTCTTTGATGCTGTGAAGCAGCTCAAGTTCAGAGAATATTAGCTAAAAAGAGTAAAAAGCAAAGAGAAGTCTGATTCTGTACCTACTCAGGAAACTCAGAGTCAGTGATTACAAGGGATTATATGTATTAAACAGATTAAAAACAAGAAGAGAAGGACAGCTGGCAAAGACTTCTGCATTCCAAATGTGAACTAGTGAGTAAAGCCAACTAATTTCCACTATAGGCACATAATGATTTATTTCAGTTTGTCTTAACAATCTATTGAATCAATACTTTTAATAAAGTAAATTATATGAAGAGTACAACTTTAGACTACCACAACTAGTAACGAAAACCAAATCCATTTTATAGCAAAGTCTACATAATTCCTTTTACAGTATTTTCTGAACCATAAACAAACTTGCTAATCTCCCAAAGAAATAACATTTTCCTGTGAGAAAGTTAATTACTTGAACTTAGTAGTACTTATTTTTTGTTTTTGCTAGTGAAGTAAAATTAAAATCCAAAAATTAACGAGAGGAGATTAAAAAAATCCCAAAAACCAACTCAGAACTGTGAAGTATAAACACTGCTTTTTCTCTTTGATAGTGATTTACCTACTAAACTGTATTTCTACTGATATCATTATCAACAGTTAGCTTTTGTACAGTTTTCTGTAGCAGCTTGTTAAAGTCTTTTCCTATCTAACAAAACAAACCAATACAAATACATATAAGGCACACACTTCAGTTCTCTCCCAGGAAATGGGCTCTTCAGTCACTTGCATCAGCAGGTACGTGCCTGCTACCTTAACCTGCTATTTTTGCTGCATGCATATACAGACATAGTGCTTATGACAACTGCAAGAGAAGCCTTCAAGATTCTAGGAACTGACAAAACTGACACCACCTATGCAATGTTTAATTAACACCCCTTATCTCTCACAGTCTTCAGAGGCACAATTTCTACAAGCTGTCTGCATTATTCAGTACAAGGAATAGACCGCACGCAATTAATCAGCTGCTACTCAGCTTTCTGTTTTTCTTCTCACTGCTTTATGTATGGACCTAGGGCTTAAGACTACCACTAATTCTGAACGATGAAGAAACTGCTCTGGAGGTAGGCTGCATTACCTCTTGAGATATTACAAAAGGCCCATCTGTACAATATGTGAATGCTTGACTACCCTTAATGTATTTTCAAACTGTGCTGGCAGTAAAAGATACCACTGTATGTAAATCATAGCTATAATACAAGAGTTAAAGACTTCTTTAAAAAAAAAAGTCATTATTTTTGAGTGCTCAACTTCAGATAGTTCAACATTGGAGTAATCTCAATACCCTAAATGATGCTGCATTTCATATCCCCAAATCACAACTCCCACTAACAGCAGCAGTGGAGATACACCATTGCTGCAAACTAGGCTCCAGAACCTCAGGTTACTGACTGAGAAAATGAACACCACAGTTACATACATATTTGGCTTGACTAGCCCTGTATATGATTCAATCACAGCTGCAAAATCTAACTACTTAAAACAAGAAACCCAACTAAGAAGTCGAACTGGGGCCAGCTGGGAAGTTGAATCCAGACATTCACAAGCTTTTTGGTGTTGGCCTTTTCACCTAATTAATTACCTTCCCAAAATTTTATAGGGAGCTTCACAGACATTTTAAAAAATAATTGAAAAGTTCCTTCTTGACACCGTCCAGTGTGACACCTCCTGGTAGGCACATGGCTAGAAATTAAGTTCAGGCATTCAGTTCCTTCACACAAACCACACACTAATGACTTCAATAATTAGAACAGCCTCCAGAGGCAAATCTCCTGTTGTCAGAAACACTTTTCAAAGTTCAATTTCTCAGCATATGTCAAATGGTTGAAGCAGATCCAGCAGCATAAGAATGGGACATCTACCACAGTGGCTCTGCTAATACAATTAGATGTAGCTTCTGCAGTCCCTCCTCTGAATCAGTTGTATTTGGAGTTCCTTCACAAAATCTTTTCCACCTAAAACTGCAGCACCCTAGTCATTCCTTTGATTAAGTACATATCTAAGACAGACAAGTGCTGTGAGCATCTCACAGACAGATTCAGAACTGGAAGAAAAACATCTAAGTGCAGGGCTTCGGTTCTGTGTGCACGCACATCATGCAACTTCTGGAATACAGAAAACACACTGGTCAGCAGTTTCAGCTGCAAGCACGCACACACACAAAACCCTGCCCAGAAATAAAACACCCAACCAGAAAAAGGATAACTGAGAGTTTGGTTGCACTCTCACACAACAATTTCTTTGCTCCCTGGGAGCTGACAAAAGGCAGCGGGAAGCATCGGCTGCACTTTCAATGCATTTACTTGGAAGAGCAGAGGAATTTGCTAGAGCACCGCAGCAGTCATTATGGAGCAGCTTAACAAAGCAGAAGGGCCAGCAATGCCTGCTTGCTCTTCATGTGTCAAAGGAAAGAGGTCCTGCATTTTCTGGACTGTGCCATAGCAGGTGACATCTTTTTCTCCCCAACAAGACTGTCAACAGATTGGTGGGAGACTTAAACTGAAAGGCATGCTTGGCACCTGTACGTGAAAGTACTGAGTATCATTACGTGCATAAAGGTTAAGGGAACATATGTAATAGATGAGCTTTTTCTTCTTCTGTGGAATAGGGCAATCTAAGGCAGTTGTTATCTGCATCTGATCAATGCATTTCTAAAGTTAGTAGCAAACAAGTAGATTTTAGAGTACCTGATGTTTTGCACTGTTCATCAGGAGCACAATCAGGACAGGAGGGATGGCATTCTGCTAAAAAACAAGCCTGCTCACAAAATCAAGGCAGAAGTAATTGTAAGCTACTGAAGAGAAAAAATACCTAATGTCTTGGGCATCATTTCAGGTGACATCCCTTATTCACTCATCTTGTTCTTTTTCTCTCTTCCCTGCAATTTGTGGGGTGCTGCATATAGGAGCATTGATTACTTTCCCTTCTATATCATCCCTTAATGTTTTAAGCTTATTTCCATAACTAGATTTCTTTATACATGGTTACCAGGGGCAGTTATGCCACAATTTGAGAATAGCTGTTTCATTTTAAAGTAAGCACTGTAGAGTTAAAATTTCATGTAAAGAAAATCCTCACTCCCGCTCCCACAACTTGTCAGATGTGAGCACAGAAGCGTCCAGCACTGAAACATTTCCAAAAGAAATTCATCACACAGAACTCGCAGGGCTCCCTGCACCCAGAGTGAGGAACAGCGCCCATGTATAGGATACATAACTTCTTCTTCACAATGACTCAGCACATGTGCCCAAAAGTATTCTCTTACAGACCTGTAATTATAGATGTACCCAAAGTTGTCCAGGAAATGTTCTATAGAACAGCATTTCATTCTCAACTGCTAAATCACAATGCTAGAAGTACACTTAATGTTTCCAAGTTGTACTTCCTTCATACCGCCCTGCTGGTTTTGCTGCAGAAATATGCATCAGCAGCACAACAATACCTATCTGTAGGGAGACATCTGAAGACATTCACTGCATAAAGCATTCCTTGGAACACTGCCCCATTTCAAGACCGTCCTGTTCTTCAGTTCCCCTAAATGTTGGCTTTTATTTTTCCTTAGATATGCAGCTTATTCATGAGAAATACAGGTTACAGAAATGTACATTCCCACAGTTTATGACAGTGCAAATGACTTATGCACTTCAATTAGTATTTACTTCTAACAAACAGTATTCTATGCATCAGAAACTAGTCTCCAATAGGTCTTGAGCAGTAATGTCTATGGCTTGCTGCAATGCTCACTTACTTTTCTCTACCAACCTTCCCACCTCCTCTGGGGGTATACCTTCCTCACACAAGGGAATGAGAAATGTCATCCCACGCCTCTACACAGCCCAACCCCATTGTTCAAATCCGTTTTTTTTTTTTTTTTTTTTTTAGCTTTTTAGGCTAAGCTTTTTGGCCTGATGTCCTACAAATTGAGTACGGTTTGCTTCTCAAACTGACCTGGAACAGCTCGCAGCACGCAAAAGTAAGCTGCACAACAGTCCCCGAGATGTGGACAGCTTAGTTCTGTTTTTACTAAAGAAAGAGGCAGTTAAATACCAAGAAGTTAATCTACTTGCCCACACCACAGCATAAATAGATGAATATAAAACTTATCAGTGTCCTTCCCAGTGCACCCCGAAGTTGCACTAGCCACAACAGCACCACTGAACAGCTTGCTCTCTTGCACAAAAAAGCCCAGAGAACACCATTCGCCTCCATGGAGCCCAATCAGAACAATCAACAAATAAGGCCAGTTCTCCATAAAGGACTTCAACCAACCAAAGTGCCAAAGCAGCCTCTTATTTCACCTTGCTTACCCCTCACAGCTCAATGCGGGCCTAAACCAGCCAAAATACACCTTCACCTCGATGTGCTGCATGCCCCGACAGCCCCGGGGGTCCTGAGCAGCGCCCCAGCCCCTCCGTCACCGGCACAGGATTGGGGCTGTCCCAGGATTTCACCGGGGAAGTCCTCCTGCTGCCCAGCCCTTCATGCCTCAGAGGCGGTTGGCTGCAGAAGTGAGCGATGACGATTTGCCACCCACCCCGCCAATTATGCATCTTTCATACATAGTATATCTGCTTTACACAGATCTTAAAAGTACTAAAAAAGGCGATGGTCTGGTTTTCAACTTGCTAAAAGGATATCGACCGGGACTGACAAGAAACAGGTTTAAATAAAGGCCCATACACTGAATCAGTGCAGACAGCAACGCAGGCGAGTACAAAATAAATTAAACAATAAAACAGAGAGCTACATTTTACGCACGATAACCATTTTACCCTCTTTAAAAGAGGCGGAACGCCTATTTTAGCCTACGGCGGCAGCTGTCAGCCATCACCGCGCAGCCCCGCTGCCCCAGGGAGGAGAGGGAGGAGAGATCAGGCGCCTCGGGCAGGCCTGGCCCGGCTGGCCTTGGGCTTAGCCCAGCCCGGCCCGGCCCAACTCGGCCACCCCGCCACTCGGCCGCCCTCCCGCAGCGCGGCGGGGCAGTGCGCCGTCCCCCCGCGGCGGGCAGGCCCCGCGCCGTCCAGCCCCGCCCTCGCACCGCTTTGAGGTCCAGCACGCCGTCCTTGGCCTCCTGCAGCAGCGACACGAACTTGGTGGTCAGCAGCCCCAGGCTCTTCTCGTGGCGGCTGCTGCTGCTGCCGCCGCCCGCCGCTTCGGCCGCCGCGGCCATGCCGCCCTGCGGGACCGCACCTCAGCGCCACGTGTCCGGACCGCTGCAACGGCCCAAGCCCGGAACGGAGCCGCGGCCCGACGGCTGCGGCGGGAGGGGCGGTGCCGCAGGAAGTGACGCCGCCGCCGTTGCCTTGACACCCGCGTGTTTCGGCCGCGGGCGGCGAGGGGCTGCCGGAGGGGAACGGGCCGTGCCCGCCCCTCGGGGCTGCGGCCGCTGGGCAGAAGAGGGCCCTCTGAAGAGGGGGGCCGTCCCCCCGGGAGGCAGGCGCTGCCCTACCCGCAGCCGCTAGCCAGGGGAGCCGGGTAGGGCCCTGGTGCCCCGCGGGACTGCCTCTGCCCTGCACGGCAGCTCTTCGTCGCTCCACCGTTTGCTTTTGATATAAGCCCATTTAGATTCTTTATAAGCTATGTTCCCGCATCTCCGGAGGCCAGGTGGTGGTGGGCTGGTGAGGGAAAAGACCCCTAGATGCCCCATCGCAGGAGGCAGCAGAGCACAGAGTGAAGGGGCATTACACTGAATGTCCCATGTTGTACAGCAGCTGTACCCGCACGGTCAGGGCCATATATGTACGTATAGGAGAAAGCAGGTGGGCTCCCTTTGTGGACCTTGAATCACTGATCTGGAATTTTACCCTTTATAAGCCTATGCCATCTCCCTGCCCTCCCCCCACAAACAGTACTGTGCAGAGCAGGTGTCATGGTTTAAGCTCAGCCGTAAATGACACAGTCACTCTTACTTCCTCCCCCCCCCCCCACTTTCTTTCCCCCACTCCCAGAGGGACAGGGAGGAAAATCAAAAGAACGTAACTCCCAGGGGTTGAGATAAGAACGGTTCAGTAACTAAGGTGTAACACAAACCACTGCTGCTACCACCAATAATAATAATGATAAGGGAAAAAACAACAGAAGAGAATACAACTGCTCACCACCCACAGACCGATAGATGCCCAGCCTGACCCTGGCAGTCAACTCACCCTTCAGGGTAACTCAGTTACATCCTGGGCATGAGGTGCTGTGGTATGGAATACCTCTTCGGCTAACTTGGGTCAGGTGTCCTGTCTCTGCTTCCTCCCGGCTTCCCCTCCTCCCTGGCAGAGCATGAGACTCACAAAGTCCTTGGTCAGACTAAACATTTGAGCAGTAACTAAAAACATTGGTGGTTATCAGTGCTGTTCCCAGGCTGCATGTCAAAAACACAGCACTGCACCAGCTACTAAGGAGAAGAAAATGACTGCTACTGCTGAACCCAGGACAGCAGGGCAAGGGCTGTTCATTTCCCATGCCACTGGAGGTGCTTTATTCAGTTATTGGACTGTTTATTTTGCTTTGCTGCTGCTTCCTTTCTTAGAGCAAAAGCAGCCTGGTCCCAGCTCTCAAGGTTGTGCTTTATGAAAGTCCAGTCACTGATCATCAGTGAGTTGTTTTTGCAGCCTTGGACTCCACTTTCAGCTTGTGCCGATGTTTTCAAGGACTTTGTTACATCCCATGCTTCAGCTACACCTCATAACAAGAAGAGCTCGTATCAAGCTCTGGTTCACACAGCAAGCTTTCATAACAAATTGATAACAAGCTAAACAGGTCTTGTACAGTTAGCCAAAGGCCAGGGCCTTCTACTAGCACTGGTGCTCTTACTGGGCACAAAAATGATGCACCTGTACAGTTACACTGCAGCAGTGGACTCTGCTGTGGTAAAGTCGGCTTTCATTCTGATTGGAGCACCAGGACTCTCCTTTAGCTACTACGAGATGGGAAGAAATAGCTCCATCTGGTGTACCAACAAGTAACTGTCGTGGTTACTAAGAGTTACTTGCTACTGCAGCATTAAATGCTTCAGTGTGGTGTACTGCAGTAACAGTTTAGGATGTTCCAAGAACAAGCAAATAAATGCCCAAGTACAGCAGAGACGGTAAACTCTCCCTCCTGAAAGAAATATAACAACCATATTAGCATAAAGTTGATGATTAGTTTCTGTAAAAAACTGTTAGCTTATTATCTCCTGTTTTTCAAAAGCTGGTAGGAAGCCTATTGCAGTAGAGAACGAAACTATGCAGCCAAAAAAGCCACTCTGAGTTGCAGAAATCATGCATGCTCCATCAACAATGGCAGAGCAAATGTATTTTCAGTACATTCTTGGATCTCTCCCTCAAGGAAGCAAGGGTTCAGGCTCTTGTTTTAGAAACAAAGGCCCAACCTTCCTTTCCTCTTACGAAACATGCTAAGATGTTCTTCCTTTATATATGTTTTGACCCATTCTGACAGAAGTTAAAAGTAACCCAAGATTAGAAATAAATAGTTATTATGAAAATAATGTAAAAATACTTGTCTGAGTCCTGAACCATCAAAACATATCAAAGAATTTATGATCTAGAAAACAAGGAAAAGTGCAGTGTCGTGTATGAATTTGCTAAAATCTGTTACTATATACATTAAAAATGTGCGTTACACGGTTTTCAAAGATCTTGCTGAAAATCATTCAGTGCATGTGTAAGTCGTCTTATTTTATTTTCCATGGCTTTTTTATGGTTTGCCATTTCCTGCAGAAGCTGCCGCATTTCTTCTTCAACGCAGTAAACCTGAAAGAGCACAGTGATTAAATAAGATTCTTGCTTTTCCTTAATATACCCAAACCCATACAATCTTGGCTATTTTTAAACACTCATAAGCAATGCAACAGTAACATGCTTATGTTTAAATAAACAATGCACTACTTTTGACACTCTACACAGTAACAGAATTTTGCTTTAAAAAAAGTATTCATTTGCTAGGGGACAGTGAGTAATGTACCAACACCAAAATACCTACTGCACATGTGACAGAAACATATGTTAGCACTGGCACAGGTGAATTAGGTGGACTATATGGCATAATCATCATTATTCTTGCCTGTATAGGTAAGGGAATGTTTAGCTATTCCCTCATAACCAGCTATGCAACATGCCACTTTACTTGAATCCAGAACCTCCTGATAGTACAAGTTCTAGAGATGTTTTGGCTGTGCAAAGTTTGAGTACTAAACCAGGGATGTTTCCATTCAGAGACTAGCTGAATAGATACAGACAGGTGACTTCCAAGCACCACTGTTTTAGCAGCTGCAGAACAAAAATGCAAATGCAATAAATATACTAATTTAGTATTAAAATTACTTTTTCATTTGCTGCTTCAATTTGTTTTTCCTTTTCATTTGCCAGCTGCAATAGTTCTTCCTGATGAGCTACCAACATTGACCCAAGTTGTTTTCTGAAAGCATCATCCATTTCATGAAGCTTTTCCACAGCAATCCTAAAAAAGGATAAAAAAAAATTAAAATAAAATCACAGTCCTGCAAGCAACTGAAGTGTTTTGTTTTGTCTAATTCTGCCTTTGATAAGGTTTTAATAAGATAGGCATGAAAACAGTTATTGCACTATCTAGCTCCAAATGTCCTGTTTTCTCAAGTACATGTTCTAGGTCTATGCACCATGCATAGGGCTCCTGGCATTCCTCTTAGAAGCATTTAATCACTAACAACACAAAGATTCAGGCTTGCTACTGTCAACACGGATAAGAACTCCACCCGTTTTCCAACACATACTTATTACGTTTTTGCTTCCTGAGAAGTCAATGACTGAACTATGTGATCCTGTAAACAGACTGTAAGCCCATCTCTTACAAAAATAGAGAAGCATCTGCTTCACAGTAGTGAAGCCTTTCCTTGGCTTCAAGCAAATTCTGCTTTTATTAATTCTAAAATAAGTAGCAACAGAAAGCAAGACAAATTATTCCACTATGCAATTAATTTACAATGAAATTTTGAAACAGAACAGAATTATTTGGGACAAAATTTCAGTTTCACTCCAGACCTTCCAACACATAATACTATTGACTATTTGAGGTGGCTATTCTTTGTTTGTGGGGTTTTGGTTTTTGTTTTTTTTTTTCCCATTTGTTTGTTTTAAATCAAACTTAACCATAAAGGTATTTTCTTTCATTTGTTAGACACATGACCTTCCTTAAATAATAGTGAAAATGTAATTAATCAAAGCGTTCAATTAAAAAATGTAAAGCAAAAAAGCCTTAGTCATACTAGCTTATTACTTCAGTAACAGTGTGGTTATTGCTGCTAGATACATATACAGTTTTACTAACTATCTAATCTTTTCCTAAGAATAGTTGGGAGGGAGGAAGGAAATAAAATAAGAGAAAGGGACCAAAGAATAAAGTAAAAACCACACTAGCAATCTAAGCTCATCACAGGCAGCAGTCTACCATACATCTCCATAGTGCCAGACGCATTTGAAATAACTGAGCATCATCCAAGTCCGTGACTATATTTGGGTTATAAGTATTTTCTTCTGTATCATCTCATATTTACTGTTAACTGGTCAAAAAATTAAAAATTGACAGTACAAGAGGAATAATAAAATAAATAAAAAAACTATTGCTACCTGTATGGGAAGGGAATGACAAGTAACTTGTAAACAGTTTGTTTGTCACAGACTGAAATGTTAATAGCAAGTTTCGTGCGAGTATTGATCTGCTTGATGGTACAAAGGCTCTGCACAGGGATCAAGACCAGCTGGATCGATGGGCTGTGGCCCACAGTATGAGGTTCAAACAAGGCAAAGTGCCAGGTCCTGCACTTGAGCCACAACAACCTCATGCAATGCTACAGGCTTGGGGAAGAGAGGCTGGAAAACTGCCTGGTGAAAAAAGAGTGGTTGTGAGGGAACTGCTGTTAGCCTGAAGAAAAAGAGATTCAGGGGGGACCTCATCCCTCTCTACAACTACCTGAAAGGAGGATGTTCCAAAGTGGGTGTTGGTCTCTCCTCCCAAGTAACAAGCAATAGGATGAAAGGAAATGGCCTCAAATTGCGCTAGAGGAGGTTTAGACTGGATATTAGGAAAAATTTCTTCACCAAAAGGGTGAACGTGCATATATGTGGTGCTTAGGGATATGGTTTAGTGGTGGACTTGGCAGTATTGGGTTAACGTTTGGACTTGATCTTAAAGGTCTTTTCCAACCTAAATGAATCTGTGATTCTGTGATTTATTAGTATTGTTGTGATAAATATTGTGGATCTGCCCTCAATTTCCTATAAAGCGCACAAGCTATTTTCATCATCCTGCGTAATGAAATACCGTGGCCTCCCTTGTAAGCCCAAGTGCTGGCCACAGGCATTAACCTGTGATTTGCAACCCATGAATCCAGGTCACGAGCTGGAAGGGTTACAGGCTCATGCTCAAAGAAACCCTGCTGCAGACTGTGCCTCGTGCGCAACCACCTTCACTACATGACTCCAGCCAGCGTATGTGATGCCTGTAGAGAGTCTCTATCATGTAATTGTAACATGGAGTTTCCTCACTGAAAAAAACAAAAGCACTGTGGTGGAACAGGCATATTAGGGAGGAACAAATGTAGGCTCAAATTATTCAAAGAAATTGGGAACACAGCTAAGAAGTTTACAGGAGGAATGTTTAACTGAATTCTAGTTCCACACAGTAAGTCACCTGTATAGTAAGAATTACTTCTACACACACAGACTTCGCACCAGCTGTGCTCACCAAGTACTTACAAAAGTATTATGCATTCTTTCACCATATAATCAAACATTCTTGCATACTTATTAACAGTGCAACTCTATACTAACTAAGCAGTCATGAAATAAGCTATTAAGGTGCTCACCTCTGAGTCTGAAGACTTTTATCTCTCTCCTCAATCAGCTTCTTCTCTTTGATATCAAAGTTCTCCTTCATTCGTTTAACCTGCACCTCCAGCTGGCTTAATATTTCTTCTTTACCTTGCCACTTCATTTTCAGTGCACTGAAAATAAAACGCACATATTTCCAATGAGTGTAGATACCACCTAGGAGGGCTGAAAAAAAGGGTTCTCCATACTTTCATTTTTCCACATTTCTGTGGGTTTTAATAGCAAGCAAGTACTCTCTGAACATGGAATAACTTCAGAGCAGTGCTGCACAGTCCTAATCACAAATTATTGCCACTTGTATGTATCACCTGTACGCATCCTTAATGTCATCAAGTTCTACTTCTTTCTCTTCTAGCAGTTGCTTTAATTCCTCTTTTCTTCCATTTTGCCTTTCAAATTTTTCCATTAGCTCTTCAAATTCAGCAGCTTTTTCATCCAACTGTACTTGAAGACATTTTTGAGCTTTCAGGTTTTCTTCATGCTGTTTCCTGATTTGTTTATCTTTTTCTTGTATGCCCTTTAGAAGATAAATATTTTAGAACGTGAACACCCTTCATTTTAACTTTATTGGTACCCTTTAACAGGATCTGTTTAGTCTATGGTGGAATGAAGCAGAGAGGAACATGTGAAAGCTTGCTGTTCTAAATGTATTACTATATGAAAAGTACTTAATCATCAAAACATAAATCTGAAATTGAAAGCAAGTTATGACAAAAGCTATTTACAACTCTAATACAACTTATTCTATATACACAAATCACTGAGTTAACATTCTCTTTGCTCTGATTGATAAAGTCTGAAGTCTCTAAATGAGATGAATTAAAACATAGTAGCTCTGCTGTTAAAATAGCGATTTACAAGAAAATAAAGAAATATTTACATTGTAAAATAAGCAATCTCTTCAGGAATCTTTTTCTGCTTTTCTGTTAAACTCACATGAAGAATTATGCTATCCTAATTTTTCCTCTCTCAAAATCATTATCAGAAGTAACTCAAAGTGAGACAAAAAAAAGTCTTTACATAAACAGGTTCAATGAAAGATTCAAAGTAGCATCTCTGTACATCAAGTTTATACAAGGCCCTCTTCTGCTCTCCGTGAAATTAGCTGCCATTGTCAGCCTAATGGTGCTTTCCGAGTTGGTAAAGTAGGAGGGCAATCAGCTTTTATCACAACCTTTACAATAACTTGCACTGCACACCTTAGTTTTAGCTAAGCACACAAATTGTCAGACATGGCACTTACTTCTTTTAATCTCCTAATTGTTTCTGTCTGATCATCCACTATTTTGTTTTTAATTTTTATAGTATCACTGTCCTGTTCCTTTTGCTTTTTTAACATCTCAATCTCATTCGTTAAAACTTCAATTTTTGCCTCCAGTTTTCCTCGATCTTGAGCAAGATGAGCTCCTAGATAAAACAGCATATTGACACTGTAGCACTCATTTTACAGATGAGTTCAAGATGTATAATGAGGGAGGAAGGCAAAAGTAAGAACTACCTTAAAAAACAAACATGACCATTTTGCCCACTGGAAACATTGTAGGGCTTTAATCTGTAGGCAGGTAACACTTGAGAGGACATGTAGAACTGAAGGTCTATCTTTTTATGAGAGAATTTTCAAAGGATAAAGTCAACAGTATTTCTCACAGATCCAGCCAGTCGCAAAGAACCACAAGGTGGTGCTGAGTCATGTCAATAAGAAAACTGAAAAAAGCCCAAGCTTTATTTCACCCAGTATTTAACACTTCTTAAGATATATACTGAAATGTTCACATTAAATTTATCTGATAGACAAGCAGCATTATGTAACACTATTTACAAATCCTTGTTTTCCTAATTTCATATTTAAAAGTTCTTTGTATAACATTAAGGTATTTTGACATTTAGGTTAAACAGATAAACTGCCTTTACAACCATCTCCCACAATTATTATAATTGCTGTTACAGTTCCTATAACTAGGTAAGATCAACACAGATCAGTAAGATCCAGAGACCATGGTTACAACTATACTGTTTATGTGCAAGGTATGACACTGAACATCACCATTCTTTTCTGAAAAAGTGTTGTTGTTTAAACCAAGCCGCACAGCTCGTCCACTCACTCCCCCCACCTTTTTCTCCCTCTTTCTTTCCTCTCCCCCCCTCCCACCCCCGCAGGGACGGGGAGGAGAATTGAGAGAATGTAACTCCCATGGATTGAGATAAGAACAGCCCAGTAGCTAAGGTATAACACAGATCACTACTCCTACCACCAATGATAATAATGATAAGAGAAAATAATAAGGGAAGAGAATACGATACTGCTGCCGAACAAGTTCGACCCGTCTGAAGAGAGCCTGTGCCTTTCCCGGGTAACTCCCAGTTACCTCCCTGGGCATGACGTACTGTGGTATGGAATACCCCTTTGGCTAACTTGGGTCAGGTGTCCTGTCTCTGCTTCCTCCCGGCCTCCCCTTGTCCCCAGCAGAGCATGAGACTCACAAAGTCCTTGGCCAGAACAAACATTACTTAGCAACAATTAAAAACAATTGGTGTTATCAGCTCCGTTCTCAGGCTGGAAGTTAAAACACAGAGCTTGCACCAGCTACTAAGAAGGAGAAAAAAGTGACTGCTCCTGCTAAACCCAGGAAAAAAAGAAAGGAAAAAAAATTTACCCTGTTGTGCCAACTCCTGCCCCCATATTTTTCTTTCCATTTTTAACCCATCAATCACAGATTCCTGGGCTGTCAGCTGGGAAATAAGCTTTCCATTTTCTTTTCTCAGAAGCTCAACCTGGGCAGCCTTCTGTTTGTCCTCCTTGACTACAGTTTCAAGTTCTCCAGTTTGACACTGTATAAATGAACATTGGAAAAAGGACAATAAAATCCTTGAATGTTTTCAATGTACTCAAAATTTCAAATCACTACTAAGTGGTAGGAAAGCAATGCTTATATGCAGCAAATTAAGTTAACTGAAGAATATTCTGCTTGCATATAGGGTTCTATCTGCATCTCTTTCCAGAAATAAAACACAAATGTTTGCTTCAAACAGACATACTTAGATCCCAGAAAAATGTAAAGCTGATTTCTAAACATCCACCTTAAATTATCAATACCATTAGAAAAGCCTGTTTAGAATTCTAAATACACAAGTTAAAAAAAAAAAACCAACAAACAAACCACCAAAAAAAAAACCAAAGAGAGAAAAGAAATAGTCTAATTAAGACACTAAGAAACAAATTAAAAGAAAACGGACAGAAGCTGGGATGAACTTCCCACTCCCTATGATAAAAAATTATCTTCAGTTACACAGGCAACAGATTACAGGTGCTTAATATGGTTATTTAACTTAGTAGCAGCACCACTGACTGGCAGGATATTATCCTGTCCAATGTTTGGACACCCCAACAGCAACATGTAGGGAGGAGATGAGAAACAGCTGTGCAGGGGTTGCACTGCACGGAAGTTTTAATACAAAGATGGACTGGATCACACAATGGTTTAAAAGTTATGTTCCTAAGATTTTTAAGATTTAACAAGGTAGTTCTATAATGTTAATATATGGTGATCAGCAGTGTAAGATAAAGCAATTGTGCCCACAGTATTTAACATCAGGCAATTAGAAGATAATCACTAATACTGCTAATTTTATGCAACTCTGAGATATTAAGCGGCTAATAATTACTCGATTGTTCAATTTCACTGTTACTTCACATACACTGACCACTGCAGAACCATGTTTTATAATTTTGAATTTATAAAGAGGTCAGGGCTATTCATTAAGGTTTTTAAATCTCAGTTTAGAGTGACCACTTGATTATATATAAACTGGTAGTGCTCACAAGGCAAGAAGTGCACTTCTGAAGACATGGGTGAGTCTAGATTCTGCTACATGTGGAGCAGTGTTTTTGAGAAATTGAAGTGCAGGATGCATGAATACAGGCTGATGGGGAGTGTTAGGTTTTAGTGCAACAGGAAACGTGTCAACCTACCTTGTATAGCATTGCTAACTTTCACAAATAAAATATGACAAAAAAAAATCATATATGCAGTTGAAATGTTTTGAAACAAGTACCTTTAGGTTTGCTGTAGCTTCTTCATTTGCTTTTGTTAGTTCTGCTATCTTTGTTTTCTGTTCTTTCACTATGCTTGTAAGGTCTTGGATCACACTTGTCATCTCTTTTTCCTTTTGTTCAAACTCAAAGACGGCTTGTTTACGTTCAGCTAGATCAGCAGTAACATTTTCAAAACCCTCTTTCACCTAAAGTTTTAGAAAGACAAGACTTGAAAAATGCTAACATTTGGAAAAAAATGTGTACATATGCACACAAATGACATTTCAATTTCAAATAAAGGAAGAAATACAAGTTCATCAACAGTACTTGAAATTAGTGAGTATCTTAAACTGGTTTTCTATCAGTTTGTTGGTGATACTTCAAAAAAACCCCAACCAACCCAGCCAAAAAAGCAAAACAAACAACAACAAAAAACCCATGAAACCACTTCCTCCCCCCAAAACCAACCCCCAACACCTCAAACCCAACAAGTTTGAGACAACTCCTAGATTGTTGGTAAATGTTCTTTTTGTCTTACCTCTTTAAACCTTTTTCCTTCAATAATTAAAGCTAAACGAAATTCGTCTTCTAATTCTTTGTACTTCTGGTTTAATGTATTAATTGTATCCTGAAATTCTTTAACATGCTGTTCATGCCTCTGCTCCTCTTTAGCCACTGCTTTTGACAAAGCATCTTGAAATTCAGGTCCATTTAAAGCAACTCGGGTTTCAAGTTCTTTCCTGAAGTTATCAAACATATGCTTGAGACAAGATCTGCAGTATCTCACAGCTGTTTCAAATAATTTCCTTAGTATTTCTTAAAAAGGACAACAAATAACATAATATAGGGGATAAATTCCTTAGTTTCAGAGACAGATTTCAGTCTTCTATGACAATGGCTCAGGGATAAGGAAAAGTGTTGAGTACTGTTAACACACCCAAAGGGATAATCTTTTTAATTCAGACTTGTAGAAATTATTCAATTGCTCTTTTGCTATTAGTCAGCATTTGTTTGCTTTGCTAATAACAAAAATCTGGAAGAAATAGTGGAACAGGGAAAAAGCACTCCACAGCCAGATACCCTCTTTTGCAGTTATTCTCTTCATCCTCACACTAGACTCTTTCTTCTCACTCAGTCCCAAAACCTGAAAAGCAGAAGCAATGGGGACCCTAAAGGGTTCCAGGATAAGCCTCCTTCCTATCTGGAAGCACCCCTACAAGAGAATGTTGAAGCAGAAGTACCCTGTACTTTAAGACTATTCTGTTCATCTGCTTTAAAGCACAAGCAGAAAACACATCCACTGTCCTTCACATTACATCTTTTGGAGATTTGAGATTATTGGAGATCTCAAAACACAGCTATCGGATTCTTCCCACCTAAGCCCTCAATTACCTTGGTGTCTGAATACATTTAGTCTTGTAAACTGAAACACCACTTGTTTTTTTAGTTAGTACATATATGTGATTGTACTAGCTAAATGGTATGAACTTATCTTAAAGTATACTAAAAAAAAATAATAATGTTGACAGGAAAATGCTTGTTTTTTGAACACTGCATTATTGTATATATGCAGATCAGCTCTTCAGACAATAATTTGAATGTGATTTTATTTTTATCCGATTATTTTCTGGATTAAAGGTCAAATATTTAAAATAAAAAGTTCAGCCACAGAATAAGACAAGAACCTATCAAATGAAAGGCTGGAAGAGCACAGTTACCTACATGGACTTATGAATCAGGAATCTACAAGACAGGAAGATACTCTTAAATAAGGAAGAAAATGAGTGGGAAGACATCTACATTTTTACAAAGACCATCTCTCCCATTAAAAAAATCAAAAACAACTGCAAACCCACAAACGCACACTGGCACTTTGCAGAACACATTTAAACAGGACATATTTGCAACACTAGCATCTGTTTGTGAAAACAGAGGATCCCATACCTTTGCTCTTGCTCTCTTAATATAAGAAGTTCGTGTAGTTGTTTTACCTTCTCCTTCTGTTGTCGTAAGGATATTCGAAGTAGCTGTACTTCCCTTTCATTTGCTGATGCTTTAAGCTCTGCTTCTTGCACCTGTTTCATCTGTGTAGAATTCATAAAGAGGGCACCAAGATTATCTTAAAACTGCAATCTATTCTTTATGTCTTACACCAGAATACACAGGAGCAGGTGCTTTAATACAGTCTTATACATATTAATATTATACATATTATGTGTTATACATATATGTTATACATACAGGGCTCCACAAATGTCAGGATTTTTCATAAAATTTTACGGAATTTTATTATGTCACCTAGCTCAAGACAAGGGAAGTTGATTTTTTTTCCTTTGTCCTGTTTGTTTGTTGTTTTACTTACTATGTATTTTACACTTGCAGAAATTTCAGACAAGATGTCTAATATTATATCTTTGCTTAACTTACTACAACAGAAAAAAAGCAACTTGCATGAAGAACTGAGAACATTTGCTTAATTTATAAAGAACTTGAGAATGTTTTGCAGAAGTGGAACACATGTATCGGCAGTAACACTTCCTTAGTTTCAAGCAAAACATTTTTATGTATTCAATGTAACTTTTTTTATACACAGTTACAAAAATCTGTATATTTCCAAGTTATATGTTTAAAATTGCTGAACAGAGTTGCATCTAATGATTTTAGGAAAAAATGAAGAATCAGTATAAACACCAGGTGGCATGTGCTGCTTTTCCCATTTAATGCAAGCTTTTATGAATTTTGTAATTTGAAGACGTATACAAACAAACCTGTATTTTTTAACACAGCAAGTAGGAATAAAAAGATATGAAAAAAGTTATAAGAAAGGTTTTAATATAATAGGCATCACAGAAACATGGTGGGATGGCTCCTATGACTGGAGTGTTGGAATGGAAGGTTACAGACTCTTTAGAAAAGACAGGCCTGGCAGGCGGGGAGGGGGAGTTGCCCTTTATGTTAGGGATAGGCTGGAGAGTATGGAACTCTGTCTGGGGACAGGTGAACAGTTTACAGAGAGTTTGTGGGTCAGGGTTAAAGGGAAAACAGCCGTGGGAGACATTACTGTGGGGATCTGTTACAGGCCGCCTGATCAAGGAGAACCTGTGGATGAAGCACTCTACAGACAGATAGGAAAAGCCTCACGCTCGCAGGCCCTTGTTCTCATGGGGGATTTCAACCACCCTGACATCTGTTGGAACGATGGCACTGCACGGCACAAGCAATCCAGGAGGTTCCTCGATTGTGCGGAAGACAACTTCCTTCTGCAAGTAATAGAGGAGCCGACAAGGAGAGGTGCCATGCTTGACCTCGTGTTCACCAACAGAGAAGGGCTTGTTGAGAATGTGGCACTCCAGGGCAGCCTTGGATGCAGCGATCACGAGATGGTCGAATTTGAGATCCCCAGGACAGTGAGAAGAGCGTGCAGCAAGCTCACTGCCCTGGACTTCAAAAAAGCAGACTTTGGCCTCTTCAGGAGCCTGCTTAGTAAGGTTCCATGGGATATAGTCCTGGAGGGCAGGGGGGCCCAAGACTGTTGGTTGATTTTCAAGGATCACCTACTGCAAGCTCAGGAGTACTGCATCCCAGCTAGAAGGAAGTGCAGCAGGAGGGCCAGGAGACCTCCTTGGATGGATAAGGAGCTGCTGAGGAAAATTCAAGGGAAAAAAGAGGCTTATAAAAAATGGAAGCAAGGACAGGCGACCTGGGTAGAGTACAGGGATGTTGTCCGGGATGCTAGGGACCAGGTTAGGAAGGCTAAGGCCCAGTTAGAATTAAACTTGGCCAGGGATGTTAAGGATAACAGGAAGGGATTCTACAGGTATGTAGCAAACAAAACACAGACTAGGGACAACAGAGGCCCCCTGAGGAAGCTTTCGGGAGAACTGGCTACACAGGATTTGGAGAAGGCTGAGGTTCTGAATGACTTCTTTGCCTCGGTCTTCACTGGCAAAGGCTCTGACTGCACCACCCAGTTCTTAGAAGGTAGACGCAGGGACTGTGAGAATGAAGACCTTGGGCCCACTGTAGGAAAGGATCTGGTTCGAGACCATCGTAAAAATCTGAACACGCACAAGTCCTTGGGACCTGATGAAATCCATCCGCGGGTCCTGAAGGAGCTGGCGAATGAAGTTGCTAAGCCACTGGCCATCGTATTTGAAAAATCATGGCAGTCAGGTGAAGTTCCCGACGACTGGAAAAAGGGAAATATAACCCCCATTTTCAAGAAGGGGAAAATGGATGACCCAGGGAACTACAGAGCAGTCAGTGTCACCTCTGTGCCTGGTGGGATCACAGAACAGATTCTTCTAGAAACCATGCCAGGGCACATGAAAAACAGCAAGGGGCTTGGTGACAGCCAACAAGGCTTCACTAAGGGGAAATCCTGCCTGACCAGTTTGGTGGCCTTCTATGATGGGGCTATGGAACTGATGGACGGGGGAGAGCAGTTGATGTCATCGACCTGGGCTTGTGCAAAGTGTTTGACACTGTCCCACACGACATCCATGTCTCTAAATTGGAGAGGTATCAAATTGATGGATGGACCACTCGGTGGACAAAGAACCGGCTGGATGGCCGCACACAAAGAGTTGTGCTCAATGGCTCGATGTCCAGCTAGAGACCGGTAACGAGTGGTGTCCCTCAGGGATCGGTGTTGGGACCAGTCTTGTTTAACATCTTCGTCGCTGACATGGACAGTGGGATTGAGTGCGCCCTCAGCAAGTTTGCCGATGACACCAAGCTGCGTGGTCTGGTTGATATGCCGGAGGGAAGGGATGCCATCCAGAGGGACGTTGACAAGTTTGTAAGGTGGGCTGATGCCAACCTTATGAAGTTCAACCACGACAAGTGCAAGGTCCTATACCTGGGTCGGAGCAATCCCAGGCACAGCTACAGGTTGGGCAGAGAAGAGATTCAGAGCAGCCCTGCAGAGAAGGACTTGGGGGTGCTGGTCGATGAGAAAACAAACATGGGCCGGCAGTGTGCGCTCGCAGCCCAGAAAGCCAACTGTATCCTGGGCTGCATCAAAAGGAGCGTGACCAACAGGTCGAAAGAGGTGATCCTGCCCCTCTACTCTGCTCTTGTGAGACCTCACCTGGAGTATTGTGTGCAGTTCTGGTGTCCTCAACATAAAAAGGACATGGAACTTTTGGAGCAAGTCCAGAGGAGGGCCACGAGGATGCTCAGGGGACTGGAGCACCTCCTGTATGAAGACAGGCTGAGGAAGTTGGGGCTGTTCAGCCTGGAGAAGAGAAGGCTGTGTGGGGACCTCATAGCAGCCTTCCAGTAGCTGAAGGGGGCCTATAGGGATGCTGGGGAGGGTCTCTTCATCAGGGACTGTAGTGAGATGACAAGGGATAATGGGTTAAAACTTAAACAGGGGAAGTTTAGATTGGATATAAGGAGGAAATTCTTTCCTGTTCGGGTGGCGAGGCACTGGAATGGGTTGCCCAGGGGGGTTGTGAGTGCTCCATCCCTGGCAGTGTTCAAGGCCAGGTTGGATGAAGCCTTGGGTGGCATGGTTCAAACACCCCCCTGCAACCCTCACAAAACAAAAAAGAAAAAATAAAATCTCAAATTGTTTTCTTCCATTGCAACTGTCCCCCTCAACTGGAGTTTTGAAAGATCAATCAAAATGAAAGACAAAAAATCAAGAGCTGTATTGAATGTCCCACACTGATGAATAAAACATTGTTTTCAATTGTTATCATTGCCTGCAATGATGCATGTGCTTATTATACACATATGTGCTTATTATATATGTATCCTTAAGATATATATGTGCTGCTGCATGTTATGAGTTCCAGCTTGAGAATGTTGGAGGTACCTAAAGTTCATACATTAACTTCAATTGTATGAAAATTATTGAGAGACTTGAATATGAAGCTAAGTTATCATATTAAGCCTCTTCATGAGTAACATTTACATGCGCCCCACTGTATTGTTGTTGTTTTGTGGATGAAGTAAAACAATTCTCTCCAAAATTGAAACACTTAAACCCAAAGATTTCAAGTGAGAACACATGTAAATTTAAAGACTTCTGGAAAATATTTACACATTTAGATGTACAGTAGCTTGTTTATCTTGAATCCCTTACAGAAGTAATCTAGTAATATTGACTGAAGTCCTTAAGTGGTGACTACGGAGAGTAACCAAAATGTACCCCTCAAGCTAACTACCAATGTGTACTAGAAGAAAGCTTTATAAAATACTCTAGAATTTGTTAATCTTGGCGTTGATAAAATAGGCCAAAGGTATATTAAATATGAACATTCAGAAAGAGAGTTTAGTTTCTAGAGCACCATGATTATTCTTCGAAACATAATTAAAGAGTATTTGCTACAGGATCTTAAAGACAGGATCTTAATGAAATTTTGCAGTTAATAAAAATGATGCTACTATTATCAAAAGAGACTATTTATTTCTACTAACTCATTAGAAGAAAATTAAAAACCTCATACACCAATAAGGTATTTTCTTCCTTATAGGAAAAAAAGAAACCCAAAACAAATGAAAAAAACAACCACTCTCCTCTAAATCACTAAATTTAGTACTTTTCAAAGTGACAAGCAGGTATCTGATCTAAAATGAAGGTCACTTCTAGATCCATAACAGCTTCTCGGTATTTACAGGTAAGGAAAAAAAACCAACAAAACAATAAATAACAATTGGAAGAGATACTCAGGTGCCTAAACAGCAGCCTGAAGCCAAGGATGGCTACTTCATAACTTGAATGGCACTTGGAGATCAGTTGTCAGCACACTCCCCGATTCTTCTTCTTTTCAGGGTATCTGAATGATTAGATTTCCTACAGCACCATACTAGCTGTTCAGAAGTTTTTCAGTGACACAGGAATGGGCTAATATAAGAATATAATCAAACAATTGGAACAGATATTGGTAGATGCAGCATTTGGCCACTGAAAATTCACAAGTTAATTATTATGTCAGATACAGTGACAATATCTGCTTCAGCGTCTTCCATGTTATGTATTTGTACACTGAACAAAGTACCTCTGACAAAAAAAAATAAAAATAAAATCATCATTATGTTCTCAACTTTAAAACAAACTCAAAGCCACTTTAAACTGTTTTTTTCTCGTGGCAATTAAAAGCACCTAATTCTTTAAATAAGTAAGCCAGACAGAACTACCAGATTTCCATCCTGATAGTAAGATCGTTATTGATTTCAGCAGCATTTTAGAAAACTTGTTATTCCTGAATATTGTCAGAAAATACCAACTCTCCATGTTAACAGGACTTGTTCTCCTTTACCTTAAGGTCCCATCACATGACATACCTCTATTTATAAGAGACATTAACTGACAATTAAAGTGGATACTTATGATTATGAAGAAAAAAAAAGCCCCAGCTTCTATTGTGAAAAACTCAGACTTAAGGCTTGTAAAATCTAGTGTTGCTTGATACCTAGGATTACAGTAGCTATCCTGTTGCTATTGTATTATTTATGTACTATTTACCCATGAAAAATATTTACCTCTGTTGTTCGTTGCTGCAGTTGCTGTGTCTCCTTCTTGGACAGTGTTTCTTCTAAAGCTTGTATGGCCATCTGATATTCTGCTTCTTTATTTCTTGCCTTATTTAACTCATCAGTAAGTCTTTCAGTTTCGCCTTTCAACTGTTGTACATCTGCTTGCAGTCTTGCTTTAGTATTTCTCTCTTTCAATATCAATTCCTTTAGCCTGAGAATAAATGCAATAAGGTTGTATTACAAATATTTTATTATTTAGGTTGATGTCAAATACATTGAGAAAAACATGTCAGTAAGCATTGTAGTACCCTATCTTGTTCTTTGCTGAGTTTTACTATTTATAGCACTGCCACGTAAAACTGTTAAAAAATATGTAAAATATTTCTGAAGCTGTGCACAGCATCACTATGTGGAGCTTCATTTTAAAAGAAACAAGGCTGGAGACAGGTTCTTCAAGAAAATGGCATTCCAGTATCATTTACTTTATACAGAAATTGAACATGTTAACAATTTCTAATTTTCTTCAGAAAAAATTGAAATATCCTTTAATGCTCTAATAATTTTTGATACAAGATCTATCTTACAAGAAAAGGAACATAATAAGACTCTTATTTAAGGTGGTAATAAATAAAAGGTAGAAGTGAACTTAAAACAGAGGAAAAAAATGGGAAATAATCACAGCCAGTCACAGATGGTATCTCAGGAAGCATTTGGCTTGTTTCTTCCTTACAAGAAAGAAAATGGGTCTTTGATAAATACAACGCAGTTAAGACAAATAGAACAGACATCTCCAATTACAGCCAACTACAAACAATGCTGTTAGGAGGGAGAACTTTTTTTTTTTTTTTAAAAACGAAGCTGCTCAGAACTTACAAGGATGATAACAGGAAGATATACTAGGCCTGACCAGGACAGCATATTGCCTGTTGGCCAACTCTGCCCTGTCAGAAACATCTTTGTTCAAGCGCACTGTGCAGGAAAAAAGAATCCAAAAAAAACCACCAAACCAACCACTGTAGATGGAAAGAAGACTGGAAATTGGAAGCTGAAAGTATGAGATGAGACAGCCACTACAGCCTGTGCTGAACAATTACCATACAGACTGCCTGGAAAATAATGGCTAGAATACCAATAGTGTTCTGAGACAAGAACAGGAAGAAAGGAATTTCATTAGGTAATAATGAGAGAAATTTTAGCACTACTTCTTGCTACATTATTTTCCAAGTACATTGTTTAAAGCTGTTCTGCTTTCTTAAGACTATAAATTGAACTGTCTTAAATGAAAAAAACCAAACCCAACCAAACAACAAACTCTTATACTGCAGCACTGCTTCCCTACCTGTCTGTAGTGTATACAGCCATACTCTGAATACTCTTTTCTTCTTTTGCGTGTTTCTGTAGCTCTCTGACATGCTCTATTAATTTCTTCTCTGCTTGCTCTGCTTTCCACCTCCTTTCTTTCTCCTGATCCAGTTCCTGAATCAGCACCTTAGTGAGTATATGGTAAGCATCAATTTACTAGGAAACACTGAAGTGTAGCCAAAAATTACAAATAATATTCATAACTGTAGAATAAGATTTTTTTGTCTTTCAGGAACTCATGGATGAGAGGGAAAAGTGCAAGTGACCAGGCCAAATAACCCCATAGAAATGAAAGAAAATAAATTCTCTTCCAGCTGACACTACAACTCCACTATTTTTTTATACTATCTACATGCAATTATTTTTTGTCACCTCCAATTTTAAAGTTTCATCAGGAGACACACGCTTGGCTTCAGCTGAAAATATATTTCACTTGAAATGATGCAAAACATACTCGGTATGTTGATTCCTCTGTAGCATTTGAATTATTTTCTTCTACTTTTTCTATATTGTTCTGTCTTCCAGTTAGCATTTCAGCTTTCTTTCCTACTACTTCCAAGTATCGAGTATCTGATGATGAACTGAGATGAGAGTCTCTCTGACGGGAGTATGAACACTTTGAGGAACTCTTCTTCTCTTCCCTGTAATAGCAGGGCATCAAGGTACAGTTAAAAACAGGCAAAGTTTAAACAATAACAGCGAATTCAGACATTTTTCCAGAACAAATTTTTACAGTTCTTTGTAGAAGCTGAATTTTAGAAAGGTTCAAAACTACGTAGAAAATAATTTGCAAGCAGACTGTAAAACAGCTAAATTCAAACCTTCAGCTGTAAAAAAGTATGTAGTACTAGTAGATGCTATCTGAAAAAACTCCTATGATCATAGACATAAAACAATTTTAGAAAAGCAGGAGTTGTAGAGCTGCACTGGCTGACTAAACTAATATATTCCAACTTATACCATCTTCTGCTCATCACTTCTGATATTTGCTACATAAATCAAGCAAATTACCATGACATCCTCAGTTTCATCACGAAATACAGTTACATTCTTGACTACCGTTCTGACACCACGAATCTTTTATTTTTTAATGACTCACTTCTGTCTGTAGAGAATTCTTCTGTCACCACAATTTAAAACAAAGATGAAACTGTAAGCTGTTAGAATTCTGAAAGTGTTTTGGAATCTTTAGTGCAATTTCCTTTTCACCTAAAGACAGAAAATGCTTATATACTGAAATGACTGAGTGAAGCCTCAGTAGCTAGTAATTTCTAGAGCATTATTAGCAGAGCTAATTTACCTAACCTACAACTTTCAGCAAAATGTTTCAAGTTAAACTATATTCACTCTGACAATACTCAGCTTAATTCATTCTAGCTTCATACACGGCAAACATTGGAATACCTGTCAGTTACTTTGCTCTTGAGGGGATGCACATGACACCTTGTAGACAAGGTAGTTCTATGGTAAGTAGGGAGCTTGCTTCTTTTTGTAACCTTTCTGTTCTTCTCTTTCCTGCTCTCATTTTCACTCTCAGAAGTTGGATCTGTGTCTCTCTTAGCTTTGAGAACATTTGGAGGAGCTTCCCTTCCTGAGATATCAGATACCTAAAAACAGATAGAAGTTTTATCTATGCATATTACCCTTTCTAATTGGGTAATTTCTAATACTTATTCAGATGCTACTTTTAAAAAGTTCACACAAAATAATTTTGATAGAAAAGTAACTAATAGCTTCTGAACAACCCCTTCCCTCCTTGTAGGGAGGAAACGAAACATTTAATTGTTTTAAAGTTAAAATAAGCCCAACAGAACAGCATGCTTGAGAACACACAGTTCTGAAAACACCTTTCTGAAACACCTGAAATTTGGTAAAATCCTTAGGCACAGAAGCTTGGAGCAAAATGTGGAACAAACAGGGCTTAAAACCAAAGCCACCTTGCAAACATGTAACATACACCACAATCAGTTACAAAACCACACCTGACAAACATATCAGACCAACTTGACCAATTAGTGAAATTAATTTTCACCCACTCTATAATCCAGGTATTTTGCTGCATTTCATATTTTATTCTGGTTCACTTACTATATTGATGCCTTCAGGGTAAAAAAACAGAAAACAATTTTCTATTACAGTATGATCAGATAGTTCTCCTAATTCCATACATTATTATTTTTATTCAGTATGAAAGGTTTTGTGACTTACTCAGTTTTAAAGACTTGGTTTTGGTTTATTCCCAGTTTCTCATAATTATTAAGAACACATTAGCACTAAGTCAGCACACACATAGCAGCAGAAATGTTCCAGTCTGTCCCAGTTAGCTTTTGAATTATCAAAAGGTAAACCTCATTTTACAAACAAGACTTTCTGTACAATCACAGAAAAAAAAAAAATCACCTTTTGCAGTATCTGTGAAATCTGATCTTCCATTTTTTTAATTCTCATTTCACTGTATATTTTATCAAGTTCAGCCTTCTCTGGTTCTGAAGATGAGACAAGCTCTGTAGAGGAGCTGATGGAATTCTGTTCCGGTATTTTGGTACGTTGACGGAAATGAGCTAACGCCTGGTCGATATGTGGCGTCACCACTGGTAAGCTAACATAGTTCTATCAAAAGGAAAGACAACCCTTGTAACATTAATGAGTTACATGCAATATATAAATAAAATGTATCCATTTTCAAATCAGTACACAGAAACTACAGCACCTGATCTTTGGGTGAGGGACACCCAGGTGAAACCAAACAGCTCCAAATGTCTTCTAAACACTGCAAATCTGAACAGGTTTTTTCTGCTGGGTCCACTGGGTCACCAGAAGTATTTCTTCCATCTAGAGCTGTTAGCTGCGGCAACATCTGAAGAACAATTTCTCTATAACCTTGAGGAAAACAAAGTGCATTTAAATTGAAATAAATCCCCAAAGAAGATGACAGGGTACATAAAATGCTCTAGACATCTTAAATTATTCACTGCATTTGTAATAGAAAAAAAAGCATAGCGAGTTACCTTGTCTTGCCTTTCCCCATCTATAAGGCTTTTGACAGACATTACAAAACAAATTGACTGGGAAACTGCCTGCCTGCTCCTGGGCTGTATGAGCATTTCCCCACCACCACCAGAAGACAGCAGTTGCATGGACAAACTTTTAATAACAGCTTACTGCACCAAAGCAGTTGTATCAAGTGCTAGGGTAGACACAGTAATGGAAAGACAAGTTCGAACAGGGCTTAGACAATGTCATCCTTTGATAATAATGTCATCCTTTTTCTGTGAATGAAATAAGGCATTATGAAACTGTAAGACATTGAAATGAAATTTCTTTAAATTAACAGAATTTGGGCTTTTGAACACTGTAGTTCCAAAACTGCCACCAAAGAGGTAGATATGAAGAGGTATGTAAAACGCTTACAGAAAAAAATAGTGTAATTTTCTAAGTTATCTGAATAACTTTAACAGTCCTGTTACTGCTTCCATGGTGCCTGAATACATCTGTAAAACTCATTCATGTGTGATTTTGAAAACATTACCTAGGTCGTTTTTTGTCTTCCCTCAATTATCTCCAAGAACTGTACACATACACCTTTATCAGTTACATGCTCACAATGATTGCTATTTTGTAATATAATTCTTACTATTCTGCTCTTTGTAATGAAATTCTGAGTTACCCCAAAAGTATCAAGCCCCCACTTCCACCTTCCTGTAGGTTTTCCCCTCTCTTATACACAAGTAAGAACTGCACCAAAACAGGATGCTACCACTTAACTTGTGAACAAAGGCTGTAACATTTAAAGGACACAAAAACCCTGTACCAAAACAAGAAGCTCTAGGCAATGACACTGAAAGTGATATATCCACATGCATTTCTCCAGCTTGTCTCCATGCTGCCTAGTGAAATCCTTGCCTATTACTTTGATGAAAATGCTAATTACTGCAGAGCATCTTAGAGTCCATCACTATTTTCTGAAGCTGTGGGAAAAGGAGGAAAGGCTAATAGCACTTATTACTGATCTTCCTCTTGTGACCTCTCTCAGTAGAAGACCATCTACTTACCATGCCTGTCCTTTTTCTACATAGCTCAATATCTCTCTGTACATTCTTCAAATTCTCCACCCACCCACCATATAATACTCCTTTCCTCCAATTTCTTCAATGCTTTCTCTTCCTATCACTCTTTGTCTATCTCCCACCCTAACCCAAAATAAAATGTGAAAAATTGAGCCTTATCAAGGCATACAACAAATTACAATTTTGATAATATGTTGGGGGTGAAGGGAATAATTTATTTTTTTTTTAATAGATAACAGATTAATTTTTTCAGAATTTAGATTTCTGCAAGCTGGCTGGTTAAAGAACAAATGTGTAAGCATGAGAACCTGGCTTACAGTTTAGGGAAACCACTGACCTAATGTACAAAGTATCTACCTGAGATCCATACCTGCTGTGTGACAAACCGGATTGGCTTTTCCATTTTTTTCCAGTGTCAGATGTGTCAAACAGCACAGCCCCTTTGTGCACTGAACTAAGTGATTAATATTGTTTACGCAATTGCTGTGAAGGTCAATATGGCTAATCTTATGACTGGTTCCATGAAGGCACTGAAATCCTGAAAATTTGAGAAAAAACAGCAAAGTAATGATTTCTGCTACAATTCCTGACTAGTTTAGACAAATTGCATCTTGATAAAAGACATTCAGGAAGTTACATATCATAATAACTGTAAATTTCGTAACAACTCCACATTCCTGTCTACATACATTAATTAGCTATGGTAACCTCCACCCTCCACACAGTTCAAAAAAAAAGCTGGGGAGCTTTAAAGAAAGACTATTTTCTAATTGTTAAGCATGTAGAAAAATAAACATTTTGCTTCAATTTCCTTTTTATAACTCAGATCATTAACAAAATTGTTAACAATGTTCTTTTAAATTTTCTATTATTATTAAATTTTCTATTATTATTATTTAAATTTTCTATTATTCCCTTCATTCTGTAGCTTAAAATCTTGGTTAGAAGCAACAACTGAACATTCCAACAAACAGATTTAGAACAGAACATCCATATCACAGACAAAGCTACATTTCTGTCCTATAAAAAGAAAGACATGAATATTTTGGAAATATCTTCTGAGACTATTGCTTTTTTCACTTTGGAAAAAAGCTTGAAATGTTTTCTGTGCTACTTTATGAACAAGCTCAGCTCACCACATATAGAATAAATTCCAGTTCAGAACAACCCTTAATGTTAGGAACTTGAAAGCTGCAAGTACTCAAGAGGAATTGCCACCTTTCACAGCATTACTCAGGATCTGGCTGAACTACTAGAAACTTCTAAAAATACACTTGGTCAAAACTAAAGTGAGGCAAATGCTTTTTTATTGCACTGTACATACTAAAGTCACTTACCAGAGAGATCATGTATGTGATTATATGACAAATTCAGCATAGTTAAATTATAGAGTTTTTCCAGTCCTAAACAAAATGAGGGGAAAAAAGAAACATCAAGATTTTCAAAAGAATGCTCTGATCAAATCAAAACTTGCAGAGCAAATTTCAAAAATCCTAACTACAAATTATGACAGTGAACTATAATCATAACATAAAAATCAGGTTTACCTTCTAAATTAAGGCATTTTGCTATGATAAAGCTTATAGAGACTACATACTCTTGTTGTGGTTTAAACCTAGACAGCAACTAAATACCACACAGCCATTCACTCACCCCTGCCTCTTTCCCTCTCTCCAGGCAGGATGGGGAGGAGAATCAAAAATATGTAAACCTCACAAGTTGAGATATGAACAGTTTAATAACTAAAGTACAATATAACACTAAAGGAAATAACAAGGGGAGAGAATGTCGGAGCAATCCGAGGCACAGCTACAGGTTGGGCAGAGAAGAGATTCAGAGCAGCCCTGCAGAGAAGGACTTGGGGGTGCTGGTTGATGAGAAAATGAACATGAGCCGGCAGTGTGCGCTCGCAGCCCAGAAAGCCAACCGTATCCTGGGCTGCATCAAAAGGAGCGTGACCAGCAGGTCAAAGGAGGTGATCCTGCCCCTCTACTCTGCTCTTGTGAGACCTCACCTGGAGTACTGTGTGCAGTTCTGGTGTCCTCAACATAAAAAGGACATGGAACTGCTGGAACAAGTCCAGAGGAGGGCCACGAGGATGCTCAGGGGACTGGAGCACCTCCCGTATGAAGACAGGCTGAGGAAGTTGAGGCTGTTCAGCCTGGAGAAGAGAAGGCTGCGTGGGGACCTCATAGCAGCCTTCCAGTATCTGAAGGGGGCCTGTAGGGATGCTGGGGAGGGACTCTTCGTCAGGGACTGTAGTGACAGGACAAGGGGTAACGGGTTAAAACTTAAACAGGGGAAGTTTATATTGGATATAAGGAGGAAATTCTTTCCTGTTAGGGTGGTGAGACACTGGAATGGGTTGCCCAAGGAGGTTGTGAGTGCTCCATCCCTGGCGGTGTTCAAGGCCAGGTTGGATGAAGCCTTGTGTGGGATGGTTTAGTGTGAGGTGTCCCTGGCCATAGCAGGGGGGTTGGAACTAGATGATCTTGAGGTCCTTTCCAACCCTAACTATTCTGTGATTCTATAATAGAAGGGAAAGGGAAAACCATAAACACAAGTGGTGCACAATACAACTGCTCACGACCCGCAGACCAATACCCAGTTTGACCTAAGCAACATTCGGTCCTTTCTAGGTAATTCCCCCCAGTTTACATACTGGGCATGACATGCTGTGGTATGGAATACCCCTTTGGGTAGTTTGGGTCAGGTGTACTGTCTCTGCTCTTTCCTGACTTCTTCTGCCTCATTGGCAGAGCGTAAGAGACTGAAAAGTCCTTGATTGGGGTAAGCTTTTACTTAGCAAAAACTAAAACATCGGCATTGTTCTCAGACTAAAGCCAAAACATAGCACTGTACCAGCTACTAGGAAGAAAATTAACTTTATCCCGGCTGAAACCAAGACAACCCTTTTTAAAATTTACATCATAATGTGATTAGTAGCTCAACTAAGTTCATATAACCTTAATT
Organism: Lathamus discolor; assembly: GCF_037157495.1. Classification (NCBI taxonomy): domain Eukaryota; kingdom Metazoa; phylum Chordata; class Aves; order Psittaciformes; family Psittacidae; genus Lathamus; species Lathamus discolor. The sequence continues at coordinate 132,615,168 of NC_088885.1, read as the reverse complement.
ATGTGCATACTTTCCAGACGCAAGCTTTAACACAACTCTTAGAAAAGCTTCATTTGTTGCTAAATGGAGAGAAATAAATATTGCAGACCCTCCACTTTCGTTATCAGATTACAGGATAAGCTTAGGGTGCGCAGATTAGCCAAGGAGCTTAGCCCCTCGATCCGGCGGATTTGGTTTGACGACAAGTCTAAATGTTGCAGGTTCCCGAGATGACCGAGACCTTCGATCCTGGTGATGCGGTTGCAGTGCACATTGAGGGTGTGCAGCTCTGAGCTCAGGGAGACCTCCAGCAAGCTACCAGGGAAAGGCACCCATCATCAGCCAAGCAGCTTCATCCTTGGGCTGCTCCACCCAGCACCGCGCCACGGCATTCCCTCACCCCAAGGGCCCAGCTCCCCACAACCTCCCCTCACCCCAGAGGCCCAGCTCCCCACAACCTCCCCTCACCCCAGGGGCCCAGCTCCCCATGCTTACTACCCCTCCGACAAGCTACTCACCTCTGAATCCCCTTATCCACGAGGTAGAGCTCTCCAGGGATAGCACGTTCCCTCTCCATACCGCCACTTACTCGCACAAACCACCGCTTTACTTCAAACTTCCCTCCCTTCCCAACGGCGGCGGTCTGTGCTTTACGGCTAGAACGCAAAACTCCTCACAACAACCCCACCGCAAAGCAACGCTGTAGGCAGGCTCAGGGGAGGGAGGCAGGCAGGGCAGGTGGAGCATGCGCAGGGCGGGTGGGCAGGTCGCGGTCAGCGTGTGGGCGGGCTGCCGTGTGGGACTTTCCTCTCGTGGATCCTGTGCTTTCCTCGTCGTCCCTCTTGGGAGCTGGGTTCGTACCGGCGGCTGCGGTGAACTCCCATCAGCGAGCTGGCTGGGGCTTTGGATATTTTTATAACTTTGCTACAGTGTTAGGAGTTTACTGCAGTCGTGGTTCAGAGCTCGCCACTGGCTTCAGCAGATCTGGCCCGGCTCTGCATCGGCAGCGGTCACAAAGTACCTCTGTAAAAGAGGCATTCGTAGCGCCCTGAAGCTCTGGCAGTACTTGGAGTATCGGCTCGGTATTTGCCCGTGTCCTGCCCGCTCAGGGGCAGGGTGCTGAAATTTGGGGTTTACACCCCGGTATTTGTGCGTGGCGTGACTCCATGTGGATTCTGAAACAATCCAGGCGATGGGTTGAGCTGCTGGGGGATTCTGCTGGGCACGAGTGGGGGATCATGTTCAGCATGGCCTGTCTGCATGGCTGGGGAGAGCCTCTGGGTGACCATAACTAGTGACAGGACACTGGCTGTTAGTTACATTATGGCTAGGACTTTGAAGAGAAATATAGCTAATGGTGAATTTTAGTAAGGCTAGGTGCATGTTGTAATAGACTATTTACTTGGGCTGGTTACTGTGCATGCTTTTTAATATTGGTGCTATTGTAGTACCCCTTTACAATACCATATTGACATTGCTTCATGAATGGCTTTGTTTTTAAGGGCACCATGGTGTTGATGCATAAGTTTACAGTGCATCATGGAACATTTGATTTGGAAAATGGAAGCCCATCCTGATAAGAGGAGGAGTGGATTCATCGAACCATCTAAAAGTAGAAGAGGTGTCATTTCCAGTGGGCAGTTCATACAGCTGTTGCTGGGCGTGAATAGGTCTCAACCCATCTCTTGCTCTTTACTGCAGGTGAAGTCTAACAAAGTCTGGATGCTTGGTTTTTAAACGTTTGCATTTACACTGATGAGTGCTACTGTTGGACATGCTCACCAGCCACTGGTTATTAATATCTGTTACTGCAAAATTCTATCAGACTTTCCTTCACACACTACAGCCCAGCAAGGAATGCATAGAGCAGCTCATGCAAATGTACTTACATTGATATCAGGCAGATACTGAAGTAAACTATGGCTAGTATGGAGAGCTGTGGAGGATGCAGGTATGCATTGTAGCATATCACAAAACCATGACTTCCCCATGTTTTTTCATTTGCTATTGGCTGACTACCAGTTGGGGTCTGTTTCTTGAATAGTAGTGAAATAAGAATGATATATCTGTCAGGGAAAGAAACAGATCCTTAAGACTTTTAGTACAAATCAGATTTATAAGAAATTTGGCAGAGTACCAGGAGAAAAAAGAGTATTCCCAAAGTATTTGATTGTCAGGTGCCTCTGTGTGCAGACACATTTTCTAGATTAAAGTTTGAGAATACATCATGGGGTTTGGTGTGGTAAATTGTAAACTGGCTTTGGGGGTTGGACTAGATGATCTCCAGAGTTCCCTTCCAACCCTGAAAAGTCTATCTAATGGTACTTGTGGAAATCTTTGAATAGCTGTTGAGCTCCTTTCAGAAGGCAAGACAAAGGAAACTACTTTGAAGTGTCATATTCCCAACAAAATGTGGCCTAAAGAAGAGGGGAAAACCCAGGAAGATTAAAAATAAAATTTGCCAGTCATAGTAAATAAAGTATGTCCCTTGATGTATGCCAAGAAACAATATGTGTGACTGGTTTTTCCTAGAAGGCATCTTCAGGTTTTTTTTTGTTGTTCCTCTTCTTTATCCTTGGTGAGTATCAGCAGCAGGAAGCTTCTTTGGAGACAACAAAGGAGAGTATTTCTCAAAACTTTGCAAGACAAACTAGGTTCTAAGTTTTGCTACATCTTCTCCCCTTAAAGGATTTGGGGTGATACAGGGATAAGTCAATACTATGCTTGAAACACTGATTGAAAAGGATTTCACTAATTTCACTAATTGAAAAGGAACTAAGTAAATGCTTTAAAATCTGAGATTTTAAGATAGATGGGCTTCTTTCTAGTCCCTCTAATCAGTGAGTGGGTCACAGAAAAGAGTGATTCAGGACAGCAGACAGGAAGTTCTTGACAAGATTGAGGTAGGGACTCCTTATCAAGTACACTGAAATTCAGTTAATTGCAATTAGGAAATAATACCCATTTTAGGAAAGAAAAGTATTCTTCCATTACTTTTCTGTATTGGTTCCTCGCTTAAATCTAGAGAAACTTCAGTGACTGAAGGTATCAGTTCTGGTAACCTTTAATTGATAAGGAAAAACCTGACATTGAAGGCTGAAAGACATCTGAAAGAAAATAAAAAGGGAAAATCCTAAATCCTGGGAAGACTTGACTTGATCAGCTGAAGCTTCAGCTTTCAAACATAGATGTTATATAGCACTCTCTTGACCTCATTTTACTGTCAAAGAGAACTCGGTAGTTGGCACTCAAATGAAATGTTCTCTGTTGAATATAAGAACTGTGGTACTTTGGCATTTTATTTTGATAATGATATAACCTTTCAGTGTATTCCACATATCAGGGGAATCTTAGACTTGTCTTACAAGTGTGTCTAGGTTATTCTAATCATTTATCTTTGCCCTATATTCTGTGCTTGAGTCTCCAGATAATGTCATTAGAGTGAATGTGACCAGGTATTTAGTACATAGTGGCATGTGAGGCAGGAGGCACTGACATATGAGAGCTGGAGCTAATCATACGGTCTGTGGCAATTTATCGTTTCAACCAACGGGAGAAGTTGGACATCTTACAGAAAATATGGGAAGTGAATTATTGAAAATGTAAGCAATTGGCTGAAAACTACTTGTTGTGTAACCAGCCGTGTTTTACTGAGTTCTGCCCTGCTAATGCTCATGTTAGTGAACTGCATCCAGTTTCAGTTTTCTTTTGGATTTGTAAGAATGTTGTCATTTTCTCTGCCTCGTCCTAATCTGGCAAAAACACACCAAAATGAAAGACAGACTTTGCATAAATCTCCAAAGCATTTCACTTATCTAGAAACATTTATCTGAGGTAGGCAGAAAGCTCACACAAGAAGTAATAATCTCAGTGGGGTTTTCTGTAATCAAGCAGCTTTGTCACAAGATCCTTATTAATCTACTGCATAGGGGATGTTGGAGATTCCTTTGTTATACTAGAAATTAGCATGCTTTAGGATGAACAGTGAAACAAAGTCAGTTGCATCTGTTCTTTAAGCTGCCATTTAGTGTAATATTGATTTGTTTTAAAATAATAATCCAAATCCAGCCGGCCAAACTCCCACAATAAAGAGTTGGAAGATTGCTGGATATCAGAAAAATGTGTGCATTGAGAGAGAGGGAGACTCAGAAAAGGCACTGAAATAAAACAGAAAATTACATATTTTAACCATTTAACACATTTGTTGCACAATTTTTAATTCATGAATACTGGTGAATAAATATTTGAATTATTATGAATTATAATACATGGTAAATGCATACTTGAACTCAAATGCATATTGTGCAATTTATAAAGTGGATAAAATGCAATTTACAGGGAATGCAAATTTTCATAAATAGAGGTGTGTTTTCTGCAGAAGTAAAATTTCTCTAGTCTGTAGGACTTGATGTTTTTGCAAAGGTGAAAGTATATAGTGAGTGCTGCACTGATTTTTCAGAAGATGGAGATACTGTCTTATGGTTAAAAGCTGCTCTGGAGCCATAGATTCTATCCCTGACCGTGCTGCGCATTTTCTGTGTGATGTTGGAAACCCACCTTAACCAAGTCATTGAAAAAATTAAGAAATAAAAAGCCTGTGCTCACGTCTCTTTTAACTAAAGGTGTTTTTACATCATGGCATATTACATAGACCTAACTTTTCAGATTAATTTATTTTGTACTTGAGTGAAAATCCTCCTGTTCAGACCTGGTCTATGTCTTTCAAGCTGGGCCCTGTAAAAGCCATGAGTTTTATTTTCTTTGTTGCTGTTCTTTGACCTTTGGGACAAAACTGGTTCTACAATGACACAAAAAGTAAGAACTTCGCAGCTACTGGTTAGGACACTTAACAACCTTTACTCTTAAGTATATGCTGAGCTGCTTTTTCAGTTTCCTGCTTGCTTCCCATTTTTTCTCTGCATCTTTTAAAAAGAATAAATACATTTTTCTTGAGGCAGAAGTTTGTAGCGATGGTATTATCCACATATGATCGAAGAGAAGTATCTTTTCCATATTCTGACATAAAATACACCACAGATTGTTAAATACGTAGAAGAATCAGTGGCTGCACCCTAAAAGGCACACACCAATCCAGTGGGAAATTTCAGCCTTCACCCTTCTGTTCCACAGCCCCTAGACAGACAACAGAAACAACAGTACAGCTCTTTCCCCTCCTAGCCGTGTCTGAATTAATTAGTTAATTCCTGCTTAGGAGGTGCATGGGTACTATTATAATGATGAGTCCTCAAGAAAAACTGGGTATAAACCGGTAATTTTCTTTCCAGGGCAGCATTTAATGAGTGAAGTATAAACAAGCTCCGGTATACACAGTGACTGGCAACTGATGTCCGTGTCACTGTCAGTAACATAAGGAGGGCTGATTTCTTTCTTCATGCTGCCCTACCCTGATGTGGAGGTCACATTTACTCACCTCTTGCAGTTGTCTCTGAAGACATACATTAAAAAAAATTGAAATCTGTTTATGAAAATCAGCAGAGAAATGAGCATTTACTGTGTATTACTTGTGCCTTTTTCTTTAAAATACCTCCAGACCTTAGTAATTTCTGAAGTACATATTAAACCAACATGTACATGATTTGCTAGTTTTTCTTGAAGTTTTTGGTTAATCATCTTCACACAGGAGACATCAAAACCCAAAGTATACTCTCTTTTCTGAATAATTAAGCCAGACTTCCCAGAACATTTCACTAGCAAGTAGAGCCATGACAGTCTGCTAACAACGAAGTGAAGGGGAAATACATAGCATCCAGCATCTGTGGGGAAAAAAAAAGAAGAAAAAAAAATGGGAGAAAGAAAAAGCAATGACCCCAAAGATGTGATAAGAAAAGGAAAATCCAAGACGCAACTCAAAAGAAATATAGGTTATTTTGATGGGGTAAGTTTTATTATAGGAACAATTGTTGGGGCAGGGATCTTTGTTTCTCCCACTGGGGTGTTAAAGCATTCCTTACTCAACGTTGGCGTTGCACTAACGATCTGGACTGCATCTGGCCTCATTTCTCTGATGGGTTCCCTCTGCTATGCGGAGCTGGGAACTGCTCTGCCATTCTCTGGAGGAGAATACAGCCACATCAAAAGAGGCCTTGGATCCCTGCCTGCTTTTGTGTTTATCTGGACGTCAACAGTTACCAAGCCAGCGTCGAATGCTGCTCGAGCTTTGCTGTTTGCTGAATATGCCACCCAGCCTTTCTATGGTGTTTGTCCTGCACCAGAAGTGGTGAAGAAATGCTTGGCCTTGGCTGTTCTCTGGTCCCTGGGGATTTTGAATGGCTGCAGTGTTAAAATGGCTGCATGGGTGCAGACAGTTTTCACTCTGCTGAAGATGATGGCCTTGTCTGTAATTGCCATTGGTGGCATAGTTCTCCTTGTTGGCGGGAGAAGGGAGAATCTGGCCAGGTTTGAGGACGCATTCAGCTCAGAGATCCCCAGTGCATCACAGGTTGCCGAAGCCTTCTTCCAAGGACTGTACGCTTACGGTGGCTGGTGGTCCCTCAATTATATGGCAGGTATCTATTCCTCTTCTTTAGATTTTGTTCTTCAGTTGCCATTCTTAAGTTCCTCAGCTCATCTTGGTAGAATTTGTCTCTCCTTCACGACCATAGGGTCTCTGACATTTTATACAAGTCCTGTATTTGTTGAGGCTGTTAGATGTTCTTCCTCTCTAGGTAAGTTTCTTGCTTCTTGTGCAGTCTCCAGAATCAGACTGACATTTCCAGCAGAGTACAAGTGAAATCAAAATAGTGCATTTAAAATTTTGTGCATGAACAGATTTTTTTCATACCTCAAAAAGTTGCGTTTTCTCTTTCTCAGTGTCAGTGCAAGTGCATTATTAGAAAAGGATTAAGATATCCATACCAAATTATGTGCACATTAAAACCAAACCAAAGAAAGGTAATTGATTAATTTGTATTTAAATATCTATACCTTCTCTTAGGTTATGCAGCTGATTCGTATGTGGACAAATTAATTCTGAATTGTGTTGAAATACAGTAATTTTATGGGATATATAAGATGGTCAGTAGTCACTTTCTTGGGAAAATGAGAATTTTGCACAGAAAGTGGAGAAGAATCAAAGGAAAGTGGTATAAATAATTTTGTATAATCTATTCAAACATTCAAAACCTTTTAAAATATCTATTTACTTACCTTATTGTGTATCTGGTGACACATTACAGTAATAAATAGAGCAGTTTTTGAAAGCTGCAGATAATGATACTAGTTATGCATGTCTCAAGTTAAATAGTGTTTTATAGTATCATCAGATTTATAGAATTAAGTTATAAGCAAATGGATGTTGCTTTTGTATTTTTAACCTTATTTATCCATTGACCTCCATCACATGTAAATCATTAAATAAATTGAATGTGTGAAATGTATAACAAAGTTCAACGGTGAGCACAGTGTGAAAATGGGGTTAGTGTTTAAAACAATGACTGTTATTATTACAGTCCAGCTATTACAGCATTAACGGTATGCTGCAGTAGAAGAGTTGATACAAGTCAGCAAAGTATGTATTTAAAGTCTTTGTATTTCCTTAAAGGCAAGCATTTAGCTTTGCAAGCCTGAGACAATACAAGTTATGGGTAAAATATTACTTTAGTTTCTAGTTAGTTAGCAGTACTAATAAGTACCACACACTGGGCAGCACAGCTGTTTAGACAGATCCAGCCTATGCAGTAGTCCCCTTCTGAACTGAATTGCCTATTCTTCAGCAATAACTTCATTCCCATGAGCTTCAGCTAAAGCATCAGGTGCCAGCTGGACAGAAGGACTACAGCAAACAGCAAGACAAATGGAAAGATAAATTTAAATTGGCAGGTTTGATGACTGCCCTTGTCTGGGCTCAAAATTGCCAAGTGTATTTCCTACATTCGAAATAAATCCTAAATTCTCCTATAGTCTGTATCTGGATGCTGCTGTTGTGCTCATTCAGTCCCTCTGGCTCTGTGCACTACAGCCAGTGCTGGGGCAGGCTCAAAGCTGGTGTTCTGGGCAGGAAATAAATTATATTTGAGGGAGGAAAGGGAGTTTTGTGTCCTAAAAAGAGCTAAGTAAGCTGCACATTTGACTTTCCACTTCTTCCCCCTTTTGAGTTATTTGTTGGTAATACTTGGGAAGTCGTTTGTAAAAGCTGAGGGAAATAGGAAGGGGAGAGGGAGCAAAAGTGAATGGATGGAGTGGAAGGGATGAAAAATACTCATTTTGACTGAGGTGAGGATGAATTACTTGGGTTCTGGAAACCAGCTCCATCTTTTGCTGGGACTATCACACAGTCAGGAATGCATGCCAGTGCTTCAGTTGTTTAGCTGCAAAACTGAAGTTATTTCTTATTTGGTGAGGGTAGTTTTAAGCTAAGATGCCAGGCTTAGCCCTAAACATTTTTCCTCCACCAGCGTTGCCTTGGAAGAATCATAGAACCATAGAATAGTTAGGGTTGGAAAGGACCTTAAGATCATCTAGTTCCAACCCCCCTGCCATGGGCAGGGGTGCCTCACACTAAACCATGTCACCCAAGGCTTTGTCCAACCTGGCCTTGAACACAGCCAGGGATGGAGCATTCACAACTTCTTGGGCAGCCCATTCCAGTGCTTCACCACCCTTACAGTGAAGAACTTCTTCCTTATATCCAATCTAAACTTCCCCTGTTTAAGTTTTAACTCATTACCCCTTGTCCTATCACTATAGTCCTTAATGAAGAATCACTCCTCAGCATCCCTTTATCACCCCTTCAGATACTGGAAGGCTGCTATGAGGTCTCCACACAGCCTTCTCTCTAGATTGAACAGCCCCAACTTTCTCAGCCTGTCTTCATACGGGAGGTGCTCCAGTCCCCTGATCATCCTCGTGGCCCTCCTCTGGACTTGTTCCAACAGTTCCATGTCCTTTTTATGTTGAGGACACCAGAACTGCACACAATACTCCAAGTGAGGTCTCACGAGAGCAGAGTAGAGGGGCAGGATCACCTCCTTCGACCTGCTGGTCACACTCCTTTTGATGCAGCCCAGGATATGGTCCGCTTTCTGGGCTGCTAGTGCAGATAATCAAGAGCAGAATCCAGCTGGGAATGACCTTTTAAAGCTATTGCATTGCATATATTCTGTCAGTACCTTCAGTCTTTCTTGTTACTTTTTCTCTAGTTCCTGATACAGGAGAAAAGAAAAGGGTTTTGTGCAGGAATAGGAAAATATACTCAAAAAGTTCCAGATCAGGACTCATGAGGTGATATAACAGTAAATAATTTGACTTTAGAGTATCACGTTTAAGCTAGTGATTTTTATGGCTACTTTAATGTTTATTACCAAATCAGTTTTATAATGTAAGTCAAATACTTGTTTAATCAAATCAAAGATATCAGTCCTTTTGTGATTTTTTTTAGTCAATCAGACCTCTCATCCATCCCTCCTTCCAAGATAGTAAGAAAATATAGTTAAATAAGGAAAAAGAAAAAAAAAAAAAAAAGGAAAAGAAGAAAAAAGGTTTAGACTAATGAGCTCTTTGAGAACCACTGTAGGACATCACAAGCAACGTAGCTCAGCAGCTGTGATTAGGGATTGAAGCAGGGCTTTGGTATTGGTCTCATGAAGCTCTGTGGAAATTCACTACTGAAACACACTTGTAGAAGCTGCACTGCTTGCTTTATTAGTATTTTTAAATTATATTTTTCAGAGGAGATGAAAAACCCTAGCAGGAATATCCCTTTAACTGTGATGACTGCTGTTCCTGCAGTAATATTTTTTTATTTACTGGTGAACATCTCATATCTGACTGTCCTCACACCTAAGGAAATTGTCTCTTCAGGTATGGATTATTCTTTTTATTAAAAATGTGTTGTCCATTAGCATAGCCCTCTGATGTCAGTTTACTGGGTTTGGGTTACTTCTGCTCATCTGACTTCACAGTCCAGAAGTTTGGGCTTCATTCTAAGTTTTAACAGAGAATTCTTGTTTAATTTTACTGTATGACACAAGTTGGACTGAATACAGGCAGATATTATTAGGTGTTGAAAATTTTGGCTTATACCTTCACTGTCTAAAAAGAAATCAGAATTGTGTTAAACCCTGGAATATCAGGTGAAGATCAAGTCTCTGCTGAGTATAGAGAAGGCCTTTGTTTTCCTGTAGTTTTAATCCTCTCTCCTCCTTCCTTCCTTCCCTACCTGGTGGCTCAGGCTAAAGCCATTACTGTTTAGGAGGTGGACAAGTCTGGTGTGATAAGTAACATGAAAAAGACTGGGCACAATAACGTAGCCATCTTGTGTGTGTGTAATTTATAGTGAATACTGTGATTCCTTAGAAGAGCCTATACAAAAGTCCAGTGTATGTAAAGCCTCTCTCAGATCCTATACCAATATGCTGTCTGTGAAAAGGTCTGAGAGGAGCTGTATTTATCCTTGATTGTCCGAACAGCACCTTTTAAATACCACTGTAATGAGGGTGAACTGTCAGACCTTGCCTCCATGAGGGACAAAACCCAGATCCCCTGGGAAAACATCTCAATAATATAAATAGGAGTGGAGTGACTGTCACTCAGCAACCTCATATTATCACTCAGCCATTGCCAGGCTACCTGCTGGGAGAGATGGATACATTTGCAGATCCATCCTACAGTGAGAGGGGCAGATTACTGTGTATAGCAGCTGCCCAGCTGGCATGACCAGCTGCAAACATACCAGGGGAGCTGTGCTTATCTGTATCAGGTGAGGAGATGGCTTTAACATTATGATGCTTCTTTCAAACATTGCTATGAGTTGCTGTTCATTACTTTTTTGTGTGTGTGTGTGTGTTTTCCCCATCTCTAAAAACTTCCTATGCTGTGCAGATCACTGCAGGACTTATATTCCTCACGGCAGTTGGTTATAAAACCACTAAATATTATTCCTTGCTACAGTATGGGCTATAGCTAATTTTTAAACAATATTTAATATCCGTCATTCAGAAATAATCTTTCACATTTCCCAGTTCGACCCAAAGCAAAACCTCATTAATAACACACTTGCTGACCCATCTCTGTGCATACATGGGCTGCTTGTGTTGGCAGTTTCCTAACAGTAGATCATGTCACCACTGTGGCCGTGCTGGGGGCTTCATTTTCTTTGCCCTCATGGCCTTGCCCATGTGTGTATGTTTGTGATGCATGGGGGTGAGGCACAGCTTTCTCCCACTGTGCAGTCCATTATTGTGGTATTGGCCCCAGCATATTTACCTGGCTTGCTCTGTCAGGCAGTACTCCTTTCCTGCTGTCATCTCTTCCCTCCCCTGGATATTTTTAGTTCCTTTGTTAGTAGGATTAGGTTTGTCATGTTTGACTACTGTAACAAAAAACAGGCATTGCTGGTAAATAAAAGGTGTTGTACTTTAAATTTTGTTTCTGTTGAGCCTGCCAGTAATTCAGAACGTGGTACCTACACCGCACTAATGCTTTGCTTTCTTGCAGTTGCTGTGGCAGTCACTTGGGCTGATCGTGTGATCCCCTCTGTTGCCTGGATCATTCCTCTCTCTGTTGCTGTCTCAATATTTGGTGCCCTCAACAGCAGCATGTTCACACTAGGTCGATTAAGCTATGCTGGAAGTCAGTCAGGACATTTACCTGTTTTAATGTCCATGCTTAACGTCCATTCCTGTACTCCAGCACCAGCCATGATTTTTTCAACCACCATTGCATCCATTTTTATCATCCCTTCTGACCTTCTTATGTTAACAAATTACTTTGGATTTTCTACCTGGCTTATGACTGGATTGACTTGTGCAAGCCTGATTGTACTTCGATACCGGGAACCTCATCTGCATCGCCCATACAAAGTAAATGGAAAAAGTTACAAAAAGTATTTACAGATTTTTTTGAGTCATGGGTAGCTTGCAGAAGTTGCAGAACAAGTGCAAGTCAGAAGTGGATAGTCACTACAAAAATACAAACGATCAGTGTTTTAGAGCCTTACTTAAAACCTTTGCTTTTCTGTAGCGGGAAAAGAAATGAGCAGATGGTCTCTGCCCCAGACCCTGCACTTGAAAACAAGAATTGGATATATGCAGAATGGGGGATATGTGCAAACAACATTGAAACTGTACTAGTGTAGAGCAGTAACCAGAGCAATGTAGCATCCAGACTGGCTGTTCATGGCTAGTTAAACCTTGATCTACTCCACTCTTTCCTGATGCCACCAGAGACATTAAAGACAGGTTTAATTTCCTCTCAGTCCAGCTGTTAGAAAGCTGTGGTAGAAGTGTATGCTTATTGTGAAGGCTGCTTTTAGGCACACAACCCTGAGAATCTTTTAGGAGCCCATAATATCATATGTGGACAAATGGTTTTCAGGTACTGCCTATCTCACCGTCTTGATGATAGAAGGAGCCTGAACAAGTGTTTTAGAAAAGATGCCTATCTTGTAGGCAATTTAAGGTCAGATGAATCTTGTCCTGGGTGAGATTGCAGCGCTAGGATAAATGGTACTCTAGTGTGGCAAAGAACACATTATTACTCTTATGAAGGCATAAAATCACAGTGGGTCGGTTTATTTCCTAAACCAGTTTTTTTTTCTTTCTCTTGCAGGTGTTTTTACCAGTTCCGTTTGTGATGGTGGCAATGTCTTTCTTCTTAGTTTTAGCTCCCATAGTCTGGTCTCCAAATCTGCAATATGTTTATGCTTTCCTGTTTATGCTGGGAAGTCTTATTGTTTATCTGCCTTTCATACATTTTAAATTGCATTTTTCATTTCTTGATAAAATTACTTGCCACTTACAGCTCCTGTTGGAAGTCTCCCCTGCCGATGCATCTGCTGAGGGCAAATGTGAATAATCACAGGTGTTTAATCCTGGTACAACTGAGAGCCCACAGAGGATTTTGTTTAACTGAAACTGTAGAAGGTGGAATTTAGATGATAGGTGTGATATACAGATGTACCTGAGTGTGCATGCATGTGTGTGTGTATGGATATAGATAAATATACATATATGGCATACGTGTATACATGCACTTATATGTATATATACATGCTGGTATATATGTATATAAATATATGCATTTTAATCTATAGACATTAGCATAATTAGTTGATATCTATATATTTTTATGTGTACATGTGTGTATCTACAGGTATGTAGATATATATGTACACTTATTTAATAGGTGCAAAGAATCTCTCTCAAGCTGGTAAAATCTGTAGAGCTCTCTCCCTCGCTCCTGAAGGCAGAATTGCACGTTGCATATATTCTTGCAATAATAGAAATATGACTAAATTACAGCACAAATTATCAATACTATCATCTAATAAATGCGTAAGTACATACTAAACATCATCATTATGTAAATATACTTTTGGATTCCAAATGAAATTGTCTGGATTATTTTTAGTTCATAGTAACTCATTTATTAGCATTTCTGTTTTTAAAGGCTTTATACTTCTGTTCATCTGCTGCTTTTTTTGTCTGAATTTATTTTTAATAAAAACCTTTGAAGAACATAGTAAAATTGACTGAGACCTTTTTTATTTCCAAGCAAACTGTATGTGGTGCATTTTAGCTATTCTAGAACATGACATACAAATTCAGGTTAAAATGTTGCGAAACACCTAATAATGCAAGAAGAATTACTTACCCTGTTCATCACAGCAATAAAACTAACGGTATCTGGATTGTTTACATCTTAACATTAATATTGCCTTATTCCTTGGTTTCCTTTCAATGCTATTGAGTAATAAGAGCTTTTTTTAGGCCCCTCCCCTCCATTTTAATTTTGTTTATGAAAGCAAGATAATTTTTTTTTATATTTGCACCATATAAAGTTCATTAATTTTTTAACTTAGATACAAAGAACCAGTACACAAGCAACATCACATACTTAGGTGATTCATCTATTGATATATGCTTATCTATTAAAGCTCAGCAATACAACCAGTAGATGGCTCCAGACTAGCATCTCTCTTAAACCATGATATTCTGGGTTGCTGGATGTGTTGGTGAGAGAAAGTTTTATAGAGCATTGTATTGTAACACAGTAGAATGAAAAAATAGTTGCTGGAAGATTCAATTCCCTGATATATCAGAAATTTAGACGTCAGAGTAATAAAGACTTTAGAGTGATAAAGACTATATATAGCTATCCAGAGTATGGGGTAATCATTAAGAATGCTGGGAACCAATTGAAGGTTTAAGGGGATTTGACTTTGCACTAGAACAAGCCCCTAAATGAAAATAAATACATGAAGAAAGTGGCTTTTCTCACAGCTGGTAATGAACACAGAATGAAAATTTGAAATAAAAAGTAGACCTTTTAAAATGCTGTAGGAGGAAAAATCCATGCAATTGAAGAGTGAAGTGAATGCAGCTGAGCTGGAGAGTGGATCCTGCTGAAAGCAAGGCAGGAATCAATGTTTAATTTCACTTAATATTGCTATCAGAAATAACATTTCTCTTGTTATTTAAATTAAAAAAAAAAAATCACAAGACTTGCCAACATTTTATAGGAGTAATATTTTGAGAACTGAATTCTAGTGCTCATTAAATGGAAGGAAAGATTTTACTGTGACTAAAGCACCAGTCAGGGATTTGTAAATGCAGGTATGGTACCTGGCAGTCTTGATCAAGTCACTTATTTAAACCCATGTTTTAACATGTAAATAAAAACAGGAGTCATAAAAAAAAAAAAGTGTATGGGACAATAATAATGTATTGTAGACCACATCGTTAGAAAAAGCAGACATCAGGGGGATGTTGCTCAACCGGATGTGTAATTCCCATGTAATTTCGTGTCAGTATATCTATTGAGCTTGTTTATACACCTGAATTCCATAAGGGGCTGAGTACCTAGTATATATATATATATCAGGCTATGTTTGGGTAATTGGAGCATATACCGATTAGTGATACAAACTTCAAATTTAGAGGTTTAGTGGTTTCAACAAATTAGGGAACTCAAGAGTCCCAATGAAATGTAGTATGAAATAAATTGTACCTATGGAACAGGTTGCCCCAAAGAAGTGGTAAATGCTCCATCTCTGGCAGTGTTCAAGGCCAGGTTGGAGAGAGCCTTTGGTGACCTGGTCTAGTGTGAGGCATCCCTGCCCATGACAGAGGGGTTGGAACTAGATGATCATAAGGTCCTTTCCAACCCTAACCATTCTATGATTCTATGATTCTATGTATCTTTTTTTAATACAAAGTAGTTAGTTTTTCCTTTATTAAAAAAACTAGGAAATGGCACATAAACAAGCATGTACATACCCCACAGTTCAATGATCATTGCCAAAGGATCAGCAAAGATAAAAAAATAACAGATCAGAATTAAAACTGCATGTGCAAACTTAACCTGCCCCCTCTGTGAAGGCACCTTACAATGGCCTTTCATTGTCAGATCATAAAGTATTCTTTCAGTATACCCTTATCCCATTTATTGGATGGAATGGACGGTGTCCAGGTAGTTCACTATTATTTTTTTCCCATTTCTGTGTGTGACCTTGCACTTCATATATCACTCTCTGCTCAGATGCTGTTCTTGATAGACATTATTAATTTCTTTCAGACTTTTCTAAGGTGTTTCTCAGGTCAGCATCTGAGCACTTCACAGCAACCACTGATTTGTCTTTATTCTCATGAGCTGAATCAGTGGTATCATCTTTGCTTTGCAGAAATATAAATTAAGTTGCTGTGTCGGTTGAATAACAAATTAATTTTGTTGCTTTTCCAGAGATCCTTCAGTTCATATCAACCACCATAATGGAGAACCATTGATGGAGAATCAGGTCCAAAGTCTGAATTCTGGGCAATATTCAAATTCCTTAATTCAGCAACCCTTCTGTAAGTGCTACCTTATTCACTACATCAAGTTTCAATTCTGCAGAAAATTGAGGATTAGCTACCTCACATTTAGTGTCTTCTTCAACACAAACGGTTGACTTATTCCCAAATCTAAGTGACATAGAGGTCTTCTGAAAAAAAATGCTCTCATTTGTTTGGAAAGGACTCACACAGCTGAGCTGAATTAACAGTATAAAAGCAATCTTAGTTATGGTAATGCCAGTCTTTTGAACCTGAGTAATTTGGTGTTCTCTTAATGAAGCCATTCTTTTGAGTGAGTATTTTAGAACGGTAAATCACAAAGAGGCAAATACAGTGTTCAATTTATATACACTTCTTATTGTGGATCATTCTACATTTCCAAGCAATAAGCATAAAGGAACAGAATTCAAATTTAGAACTTACATTAGCTACTCTGGCCAAGAGCAATTCAATATTTTAACATTATAGCTTGTTTTCAGTGACACTAGTTGGTCTCAGTTGCTTTCCTGTTTGAGCATATCTCATAAAATGCTATATAGAAGTGTGACAGGTTTAGTACTAGACTATATCAGACATTTATTTAAATTTTTAACTTTTTTTTTACCTTTGACTTCATAATTCTTTTAAGGCCATGCATACTTGCATGTTTCAGAAGTTCAGCCTTACAACAGATAAACTTACAAGGTTGATATTTGTTTTTCAATATTGTACTGTCCCAGTTTGGCAGGTAATGTCCCCAGCTGTTTTTCTAGATTCCTAACATAATATTTGTAAGTATGTCAGCAGCACTACTCTTTTTTTCTTGGCCATTATATCCATAAAAAGACAATGTAAAAATAGATAATCAGATAATCCTATTTAAAAAATTACTTGTAGTTATACTTCATGCTAACTCCATGTGTGCTGACTGCCTTAAAAAATAATTTCACTCTGAGGCAAAACCCAGCCAGTACAGAAGGAATAAAAAAAAATCAGTAATTAATTGATTTACTTCCCTTTTTGTAGTTAGTGTTAACTGTGAGTCCAAGAAAAGATAATAAACTAATAATAAACAGTTGTGTTTTTTTTTTTTTTTTTTTGTGTGTGTGTGTGCTTTGATGTGGTGATTTTTGGTTGGGACCTATGGTTTATGTAGGGGAGAATATATGAGGAACTGGCAATAGGCATGAGGAACTGCCAATAGAACATGCCTTTTAGGCATGGAGGGGCTCAGGCCTTCTGATTTCTAATCTTAGGTGTGATATGTGCACTGTGGGCATTGCTAAGGTTGCCCACATCTCAGTTTGCACATCTGCTAAAAGAGAAACAGTTGGGTTTTAACAACTTACAGGACAAAGAGTATTCACTTGTCACTTTCTGGGTCGCAGAAATTATTCTTGTCATTGCCCTCTATGACATTCCAAGTGGAGGGGGACCTTGAGCATTCCCAGATCTTACTGCCTTGATTTGGAAGGGTAAGAACTGTACGTGTTTCAGGATTTGAAGCCATTTCCTTTCTACTTTGGAACAGGAAATCAAACATCTTTAAATTAGCAGGTCTGGATAACCTGTATCCAGCAGGTTTAAAGGCGCCGTTGGAAGCTTGAGTATTAATATTGATTTTCAATAATTCTTGTAACCTAGGGGAAGTTTTGGGAGAGCAAAAGAAAGTTAGCATGCTAATATTTAAAAATAATAGAAGAGATGACCCAAGTAATTATAGGCTTGTCAGTGTGACATAAAACCTTGGAAAAATAATGGAACAGCTAATACAAAACTGAATTAAGAAAGAATTAAAAGAGTAGCATAATTAATGCCAGTTCGTTTGTGTTTATGGAAAATAATCCTATCAAAGCAGCTTCACATCGTATTTTCAGTAATTTTCATTGATTAAAGGATAATAATGTTGATGCATAATACTCAAACTTCTTTACTTGAAATGAGATGAGAAAAGTCTTATAAAATATCTGGGAGATGACAAAATCACAATGACACATTAAATGCTTTAGAGACTGCCAAATGAGATCTCAGTTTAACCCTCAAAAAGAAGTCTCAAAGGCAGCCCCACAGAGATCAGATCCTGATTCTATTATCTTTCAGGCGCCTGTCAGTGGTCTGTAAAAATGAAGCTATCGCTAAAGCTAAAATGTTTATATGTGACTAAAATGGAAAATGGCATAATGAAAATTAAGATGACAGAGCACAGAGCCGAGACCCTCAGGATTCTGTGATCAGCTGGGCAGAGGCAAACAACATGCTCTGCAAAAGTTACGATCACATGTGTAATAGCCTAAACCCTTTCCCCCTTTCTGGTGGCAGCACACTATTAAATCAGTTTTGTTGCCAGGGACTATGAGAAGTGGTCCACTGTTGTCATGAAAGGTCAACTGAATGGAGCTTCAGTGAGATCCTGCTTCTCTGTGTGGCACTGGCAGAGATGCTTATACCTCCTTTGAAGAACTGATTCCAGTTCTTTTTACACAATGGGAGAAGCAGCTGTGATTTCTCCCTCAATCCTTTCCAACGGTGGACAGCTACTGACACAAAACCAACCATGAGCAATAGCTGCAACTTGGATATTTTAGCTTAGCCAAATGGAAATTGTTTGACTTGAAGCAGAACTAAATATTAATAATTGGCTTTTTAATTAGCAGATAAAGATAACACAAGATCCTGGACCTGAAAGTTGAAGGAATTCAGACTAGATTTGAAGTACATATATGCATTATTTTGCAAGGCTCAGTATGTTAATTCAGACTTAATTAAAAATACATTCAGGAAACATGAGAATAACTTTTATTTCTCCCATTTCTTCTTAATCCCTTTTTGCAACAAGTATGTTTCAGCCTTTAATATATTTTCCAGCAGAAATTTCTGTCAAAGCCATTCTTATCAAAGTTTAAAAGTTTCTCTTATGCAGCACGTTTTGACAGCTCTACTTTTTTTCCCCACAATTGTCTAATCATTTCACTGTGTGGTCTTTCTAAGCCAAAAATGTTATGGCATAATTTTGAATTTACTGTCAAAAGTCACTGAGGATAAGCACGACATCTGCCAAAACTCATCAGCTGGGTTTGATCATATGTATTTCAGTCTTTGTAAAAGCTGCCTTTCTGATCTGCAGTTTATTCTCGTAGCAGGCAGTCGCTGGACTAGTTTGGCAGAACTGCTGTAGCAAATGCATGTGAAATACTCAAAAAGTCACCCAAACATGAAAATATGCAGGACACTGAATTGCAGTCTTCAGTTTTGTGTTCAGCATTAGGAGTTTTTAAATTTGCTGTCAGAAATGGCATTTTCTCTGTTCATTCATTGTCATCCAAGTTCATGCCTGTTACCTTACACTTGCTGGTTGATTAAGTTTTTTTCCCGCACTAATACTCAAGTCTGGGTGGTTGTTCTGATGTGTGAAAAATGCATTCTTAATTCTGAAGTTGTCTGCTTTGACTTTCGGGTTTGGTTTTAGCTCTTTGCTGTTATTGAATTTCTGTTCTCTGCATAGATTTTATTAGACTGATCAAGTCATTACAGAACTTGCCATGTTCACAGAAGGAAATCTTCACTAAAATTAGGTTGGGATTTTTTTCAGTTTATTTAATGAAATTGATGATGTGATTCTTTCTTCATTTTCTCTGGAGCAAGCTTGATCAGCCATCCTCTGAGAACACTAAAACTAGGCTTAGTATCTGAGAAGCAGTCACACAAGTGATATAAGGCTCTTGTAGGGTGAAATAGGATTTTTGTGCTCGGGCTGCATAAATTATATTCCAAGTCTGGCCATGGAATAGCTAAACAGTTATTCTTAGCTAGTCTAAAGAGTTATTCTTAGCTAGTTACTTGCTAAAGCTTCTAACAGCTGCTCCAGAGCAGTGTTTCCCAGGTGGGATTCCCATGACCTGGAAAGATGGTTTGTGTTACTTGTTTTGGATGAGTGATATAGAAGTTTGTAGTTCAGTGCCCACGTTCAGATTATTCAGCATGCCTTGTAGCAGCAGCTTCCCATTTCATTACCTGTGATTTTCATTAACTTGTCAGATCCAAAATATGTAAGGGATAGCTTTGTGTATTTTCTCCAGGTTAGACAGATAAAGTATTTTAAGGAGCCTAAGGACACAAGGTGATAGATGAGGGACTCCACTAGCAATAAACTGTTGAAGGATGCATTCTTGTGCACAATTACCTTTTGTGATTTACTGGCTTTATTCCATATAGCATATAGTGTGATCCTTTTCTGTAAATCTTGGTTTTGGAATTTAAATGCAATATACCAAATACCTGAAAAAATTATAACCTTCCTGCATTGTCATTATTACATTTTACTTGGAGGATCCCACACATAGGTCTTAATGCACTTTCCCAGTGCAATAGGAGAGAACACTGTGTTTGTGGTACACAGTCACGCTTGCAATAGTTTGATTTTACATATTTTGGAGAAAAACTCTTCATTGTTTTAGTGTCATTCAGCCTTCTTCCTGTAATCAAGATAATGCCTATGTTTTATTGGAGGAAACACCAAATATTCTCTGGAACTGGAACCCACTGACATTGCCTGGTTTGTACTAACCTAGCCTTACAGCTTTTTCAAAAACCTGCACAACTGGAAGAACTAATATTTTGGGTATCATCACTATGACCATAATTAATCTTTGGGATTTTATATATAATCAATATCATTAATTCCCTAGACATAAGGCTTTTCCTTAAGAAAAAAAAAAAAAAAACCCAACATAAATATCAGCTTTTTAATTGATCTTTTGGTCTCACAAATCCTCATTTTCTAAAATGCTTGGCAACATATGGTTCTTACTCAGCTATTCTAAATCAGACATGCAATTTGGACATGACAAATTGTCCTGGGTTCACCAGTAGCCGTTTTTTCTCCTTCTTAGTAGCTGGTGCAAGCTCTGTGTTTTGACTTCCAGCCTGGGCAGAGAGGTGATAACACTGATTGTTTTTAATTGTTGCTAAGCAATGTTTATTCTGGCCAAGGACTCTGTGAGTCTCATTCTCTGCCAGGGAGGAGGGGAGGCCGGGAGGAAGCAAAGACAGGACACCTGACCTAAGCTAGCCAAAGAGGTATTCCATACTACAGCACGTCATGCCCAGGGAGGTAACTGGGAGTTACCCAGAAGAGCACGGTCTCTTTTTGGGGGGGTCAAACTCGTTCGGCGGTGGTATTGTATTCTCTTCTTTTGTTATTTCCTTTATCATTATTATTATTGGTGGTAGCAGTAGTGGTTTGTGTTATACCTTAGTTACTAAACTGTTCTTATCTCAACCCATGGGAGTTGCATTCTTTTCAATTCTCCTCTCCGTCCCTCTGGGAGTAGGGGGAGGGCAAGAAGGGGGGGGGGGAGTGAGAGAGCGACTGTGTGATTTATGGATGACTTTTGTTTAAACCACGACACAAATGTACCTGACAGTATTGTCCAGATATTTCAGTAAGTTACACAAAATTATTCCTTTGCTCAAGTAAGTTTATAGTGGTACAACTATAAAGCTGGTATCAGGTTCATAAGCTTGTCTGGGACCTAATTGAAATGGATGCCGTCCTTGATCATATCACAATAGTTCTGAAAATCTTGATCAAGCAATGCAGACCTAGGAGTAGGTTTTCAGAAAGGTATCAAGACCTCAGCATCGTGTGGATATGTGTGAGAAAGTTTCAGATAACCTGCCACCATGATTTCTGCACAGTCAGTGATGCAACTTAACCGCCTTTGACTGAGCCCCATAGACGAGCACCCTCAGGTAGGAGGTGTCAGAAGCAACCCTCAAAGACAAAGGTACATCCCAAACCACAATTCCCTTTGTTGTAATGGAAGCATTTCCTTCCACCTATGGTTAACATAAGAGTCTGCAATTAAATGCTGAAGGTCTTTCATCAGAGGAATCCATCAAGAACAAGATGTGTGTGGAAAAGAACCCTGTCTGATCCCCTGACTTTCTGTTAGGACCAGTCATCCTTTATCTGCATTGATGTGGCAGTGGAGAGGAGGTTTCCGGGAACCAGTGGAGGTGGCGGCAGCCTAGGTAAATCACCACAGTTGCAGTGTCTGACCCCGTCCTCTGTGCATTTATTATAAGACGAGTAATTTCCCTGGTTGTCATCTAACACCAGCTGAAGTAGTTAAACAGGCTGATGAATGAGAAGTTCCTTCTCTTGGAGCCAGAAGGCTTTTATTTCTCCAGTCCTAAGCTGGGGTAAGGTGAATTTAGTGCAAGCTAACAGTACAAAACAGAGATCGGAGATCTGGCAGAGGAACAGGCAGAAACAGACCTGCAGGTAACCGCAGAAGGATGTTAATCAGGGAGCAGCTGGCTGTGAGCTGATCTGAAGCATGTAAAAAGTGAAAAACTGGGAGACAGGCATTTGTCTTTGTCTGCTGGGTTCCAATAAAGCTTCGAAAATCTTCCTCAAATAAAAAAGTGCAGATTTGAGTTTGCAAATCCAACTTTAAATTAAAGTAGGACTATATCTGAGGCTTGCTGGAGTGAAATACCAGTGAAACCAATGGATAGGCTTCCGTTGACATGACAGGGGTTTATTTCTTTATTGGCTTGAATCATACGTAGGATGGAATGGTCTGGTTTGAACTTTCATTCCACTTAAATGTTAATGCATTTAAGAAAACCCTGCCTATATTTTAACTCCTTGAAGATCCTCTAAGAGTGTTTCTCTTAAGCATCTAAAACATTCTCATTAAATTTATTTAAATGCATTTTCCATTCACAGAAACCTGCACCTGGTTTTCTATTCTTGTGATTTCTGTCCCAGAAACACTGTAGCACATTTGCCAAAGCTTTCCTAGCCTTTTTCCCTATTTCCATCATCATTGTCACCCTGGAAGATGGAATGCTGTCCCGTAAAAGGTGCCAGGCCTGATTTGTGCCATGGGTAGCTGATACCTCCTGTGTGAATGGTTTGTTTAAGGGATGGAGGAAGTGGAGAAAGAACCCCAGCAAGGACTCTGGGTGAGATGACTAGCCTGTTAAATCTCTACATTTCTGGCTCAGCGACTTGACACGAAACAAAGCTGTGAAACATTCTTCTCTTTCAGTGTGTGTAGAGAGAAAGAGGTGTTTCCCCATCCTTAATCGAATCATTGTCTGCCAAGGTATGCCAGCTCGAACTTCTAATTCATCTCACTGCTAGCACAGAGTGAAGATTAAACTACTGAATATTATGTTGAGAGCTATTTCAACCTCAATTACCCAAGAAATGGTAGAATTTGTCATTTAGATGCACCATTTTGCAGTAGTTTTCTTCCATTTTGCAGAAGTATGAAAGCATAACGTCAGTAAAGTTTTCATTCTTGCCAGTGGCACTTATTGTGTACTTGCTGAAGTATTCGCTTTTATCTGAAAGAAGTCCATGAGTCCAAGGTGATAGCAGAATAACATCATATGTTTTCATTTTCATTTTAAAATTATTTTTTCTTGCTACTATCTCCAGCTCTTCTGTATTTGCTGTGTATATGTGCCAAGTGAACTGTCTGGTAAACAGCTTATTTTAAGCAAACATTGCAGTGTTTGATAGATCCATTTAATAAATGAATTTTGAATTTTCTACTGCTTCTGTTCACACAATGAATCTAATTTTAAAGGTTATAATAATCAAGTCGGGTGATGAAATATATTGTGCTCAGTCAAAGCGTTAGTATGATCCATTTTTTTTCTCTTCCTAAAGAGCAAGTTAAAAAGCAAAATTTGTAAAAACTTTGGAAATTAGTGTGGAAAAAGAAACTAAGAAAGGAGCAGAAAAGGTTGAGACAATAACAAAGCAAAACTTATTTACTGCACTACTGACAATGAACTAGATGATGCTTAAGATGATGATTCTATGAATGATGTTCCTGGGAGTGAAGTGCTATTCAATGCAAAGAAGAACGTGGCCTGTATTGTAGTTCTTTTTCTTGAAGAATATTTACCTGTCCTTTTCAGTACAGTAATCTGTATTTTTTTCCTTAACATAATATAAACAGTTTTATACTTAAGAAACATTTTTGGCTGCATATGTGTAAAGCTGTATGCATTACATGTGTCTTACAAACTTAAATGTAGTTATCTTCATACACTTTGCAGTATAATTTCATTTCTTCTGTGTTTAGATAAGTTGGTTTTCATTAATGTAAACCATAACAAGGATTTTTTCCATTCACACTTGAGTTTGTGCTAGAAATGTTTTTCTATACACTTCTTCACCACAATGGGAATTAGAATAAAAGCAGCAAGGAGAAGACAGAAGAGTAAATTTGATATTGTGAATAAGACAAAATAAAACTGACTGTGAAGTCCGATTACTGCAAATAAACCTGATACATTACTGTCAGAGAGAAAACAGCTATTTTTAAATAATGAGTCCATGAACCATATTAAATGCAGTATAAAGTCTTGGGGAAGAGCTAACAGAAAAATAATCTAATATTTAAAACATTTGAGCGCTGCTTACTCTCATTTCATCTCTCTCTGAAGGTTTCAAAGTCTTCAGCATCTCCCATACTTATAATGCGCTGAATCAGCCAGTGATCCCTTGATCTGCCTGGCTGGTTGCCTAAATCACATCGTATGAGTTATGTTGATAAATCCAAGTAGTTAAGTGATAAAGACACAATTTTTTAAGAGCTTTGTATTCTTTTTGAAGATGCAAAGACACAATGGCCTTACATGAAAATTTTTGAAAGATGTAAAATTTTAGGGATGAACTGTTGTCAGTTCAAACAAATTTTTATTGCAACTATGCAAGCTTTATAAAATAATATGGTATTTTACTGGGATTTTCCTCTGCTGCTTCTACCATCCTCTAAAGCTCAAGAATTTGTCTTTTTAAAGCCAGAATGACAAATATAGACATCCAGTTAAGCTGATTACACATTAAGATGTAGCTTTGCTGCATCATTAACTCAAGAAACAGATCAACAAATATCACACCCAGTGTAAAAACTGTGAAGTCATTCAGTCACAGGCTCACAGCAGCACTTGTTGGGAGAATCTCTGGCAGCCATCAAGTCCAGTCTGCTGCTCAGAGCGGGACCATCACCAGCACTAGACCAAGTCAGCTGTGCCAATGTCTAGGCACACCTTCCAATCTTGAAAGCTTCCAAGGATGGAGATTTCACAGCCTTTCTGGGAAACCTGCACTACGTTCCCAGTGAAAAAGATTTCCTAATGTCCAGATTCAGTCTCCCTCACTGCAGTGTGTGGCCCTTTGTTATACCATTTGCCAGTACTGAGGAGCTGTTGGCTTTGTCACCTCTGCAATTACCCTTCAAGTAACTGCTGGTTGCGCTTGTAGTGTCTCATCTGCCCAGCTCCTGCAGCCCCTTCTGATGGTGCTCTTGGTTGCTTGGCAACCTTCCCCTGCCTTGCCCCTTTTTCAGCACTCAAACTGTGCACCCTGATACTAGACTCCAGTGCTACAAGGAGCACAGCCCCTTTCCTTGTGCTTCTGGCCATGGTCTTCATAAAGGAGTCCAGTACTCAGTGTGCCTTATATGTGATGAGAATAATAAAACACTGAATACTGAAAAAAAAAAAAAATCCTTATTTTAAATTGTTGGGAAATGATTAGATATGAGGCTTCAGCAAGTGACCTTGGGGTTAAAGCAGGTCTTTTTGATGAAAATACCAGCTCTGAGCCCAGTAGCAGTAACAATGAAGCAAATACAATGCCAGAGGAATGATCAGAAAAGGAACAGAGAGCAAAACAGCACAGCACTATGCCCTTTTGTAAGTCAGAACCAGGATGTGCAGTTTCAGTCCTATTTCAAAAGGACATGCTAAGACCAGAAAAGACACAGGCGTTGGAAGGGTAAACAAAGACTGACTCCTTATTAGTCATAGATTCTAAGTAGTTTAGAATTCATCAGCCTGGAAAAGAGACAACTGAGCAAAAATGAAAAAAAAGGAGGCTTGTAAAATTGTGAATGCCATAGACAAAGTGACAGGGATTTTTTTTCTCTGTATTTTTCAAGACAATAACTAGCAGACATCAAATTATATCATTATCAGTTGGAAGCAAAAGCAAAAATAACACTGTTTTTCACACAACAAATAGTTAACCCATGGAATTTCTTACCACCGGGTATTGTGAATGCTGAGATTTACCATGATTAAAAAAAACAAAACCCAAAGAAGTCCTGGACAAATCAACAAAGGAAAATAAATAATTGTGGATTATTAGAAGTCATATCTCTAGTTTAGTAAGTACTAGTGCCAAGGATTGCTAAAGGCTGACAAACTACCCTGGGGAAATACAACATGCTTGCTCTTCTTTCTATATTTTTATCAAGCATTTGCCGTTGGCCAGCGTTGGAGGTAGGGCACTAGGAACTAGACTATCCTTTGCTGATCCAGTACAGCTGTTAGATATGCATGCTTTGTGGTGTAAAAATAATATTTATTTTTTTTTTTCTTCCTGAATTGAAATTATATTGAAAAGACCATCGTACATAGATTTCTAAATCCTCCACAGAAGAGCACTTTGTCCTGTTAACACCTTCCACCTTGGAAGACCAGTAGTGTGAATGGAAAGATGTGAACTGACTTGACTTTTTTATAAAGTCCAGTGGGGTTCTGCTAAGTGAGAAGCAGTCAATTTGGGAAGGGAATTCACTACAGTGTCAAATACTTGTCATGTCTTAATCCCCCTGAAAACTTTCCTGTAGGGAAGTAAAAGAATAATAGCCTTTTTGCTACACTGTGGGTTCCCAATTAGCAAAAGTTTCCCCTTCCATGTACAGACTTTTAGCTGATGAGCTCTCTTAACAGAGTCAAGGCTTCAAAATAGCTGGTGACAGCTTATCTGTGGATGGAAAAGATTTTTTGTGGACACTGTGTTTCTGATACTGAGAATGAGTGTTCTTCCTAAGGTCAGTACATCAATTTCAACATCAGCTGTAGTCCCCTTCAATACTGTGAAAGTGATTTCTTTTGTGCATCAATATGATGGTGAGACAGTTTCCCCTTGCTTTTCAGGAAAAACTACTAAGTAAAAGTAGTAGAGCCATTTTCAAAAGGCATCTTGAAAACATTATGCAAACACTGTGCTTACAATTAACTT
Source organism: Lathamus discolor (assembly GCF_037157495.1). Lineage (NCBI taxonomy): Eukaryota > Metazoa > Chordata > Aves > Psittaciformes > Psittacidae > Lathamus > Lathamus discolor. The sequence continues at coordinate 132,588,357 of NC_088885.1, read as the reverse complement.
AAGCACACGAAGCCATGCTCTTAGACAAAACCAAAAAGCTGAATCAGGATTTAGAGAGTCCCACAGCTTTTTCCACTCTGTGGCCAGAATCAAAAGCCGTGGAAGTTCTTGAGGAACTTGCTATTTGACATCAAAGGGCTTTGTAGCCGGACTAATTGTGGGATGATATTTATCCTTGTGGCAACTGTGAAAAGCACTTTTAGCCCATTTTGCAGCTTGTGTTGTGTGTGGGTGTTCGTGGCTCTTGCTCTTCCATTCTTGCAGATGGTTTAACCGTTTTATTATTGTGAGCATCTTAATTTCATGTGTTTGGCTTCCAAGGCAGGCAGGAACTACCATGAGTTTGTGCCTTTCTGGGCTGGTCACACCCATCTAAATGCAGCAGTTAACATGCCGGAACAACCTGTGCTGGGTATCACAACTGAGCCTTTCCAGTCCTGGCCATAGGGTGAAATCCAGGCTGCCGTAGCTTTAGTGCCCGCACTGAGCTTCATACCTTGGCAGATGGTGCTGGGTGTCTATCTGCAGGAAGCCAGATGGGCCTGCTCATGCTCATGTCCCTCCCCTGGCAGGCTGCGGTTATAGGCATTTCTTAGGTCTTCAAGCGTAGTTCATATGGATGGGTCCACAATCCTTCTACAGCTTTTACCTGCTCATCAGCTAGCAGTCTGTTCCCAGATCATACCTTCCCCACTGAATATGCCTGCACTTGTGCTGTTACTGTGCCACACAGACTTTGGAATAGTGCTGGAATTTAAAGAAATAAATAGATAGCTACTTATCTATAAACACTTCAAGAACAGGTGTTTTGGTTTTAAAACAATCCCAGGCTCTTATAACTACCATTTAAAAAAGAAAAAGAAAAAGAAAAAACCCTAATGATGTACAAAAAAAGGACATTATTAAGCTTTGCATTTCAGCTGTGCAAAGCTGAGCCTGTCATACAGAAGGTCTGCATAGTAGTAATATTATTATATTGCTGGTGGTGGTTAAATATTGCTTACGTCCACACATTTAATATAACTTTTTAAACCTCTCCTCTAATAGGAGAGACCTCACCTGGAGTATTGTGTGCAGTTCTGCTGTTCTCAACATAAAAAGGACATGGAACTGCTGGAACAAGTCCAGAGGAGGGCCACGAGGATGATCAGGGGACTGGAGCACCTCCCGTAGGAAGATAGGCTGAGGAAGTTGGGGCTGTTCAGCCTGGAGAAGAGAAGGCTGCGTGGAGACCTCATAGCAGCCTTCCGGTACCTGAAGGAGGCCTATAGGGATGCTGGGGAGGGACTCTTCGTCAGGGACTGTAGTGACAGGACAAGGGGTAAGGAGTTAAAAAACAGGGGAAGTTTAGATTGGATATAAGGAGGAAATTCTTTCCTGTAAGGGTGCTGAGGCACTGGAATGGGTTGCCCAGGGAGGTTGTGAGTGCTCCATCCCTGATGGTGTTCAAGGCCAAGTTGGACGAAGTCTTGGGTGGGATGGTTTAGTGCGAGGTGTCCCTGCCCATGGCAGGGGGGTTGGAACTAGATGATCTTGAGGTCCTTTCCATCCTGAACTATTCTATGATTCTATGATTCTATATTTTGGATTGGAAAGAAGAAAGAATATATATTCCATCTTTTTACACCTCTCTGGCAAAGGCTATAAATCACTTTCTCTTTGGGGACAAATATGTAATCTCCTATATAATCTCTGATTTTAATAAGAAGACAGAACAACCAAAAGCAATTTTTCTCATTATAACACTGTGAATACATAACCAGTTTCAGAGACCCCGGTGACTCTTGATAAGAATATCCGAAGAAAGGCAGCGTTCTCAAGAGAGACAATGAGTTTCTGTTACTAGGCATAAGAGGAAACTGCTTTGAATGTTTTCAAAGATAAATTAGTAGGATATAGAATTAGTTTATTTGGAGCCCTGTGCATTATCTACCAATTACTGACTTCCTTGGAAGAGCAATATCTGTACGATACAGAGGGCATAGCTGTGGTCAGGATTTGCTGTGCAAATCCGTGCCTTACTTCTGTCTAGGGTGCCTTCTTCAGAGAAGAAGTTCAAGAGGAGACACTTTTCAAACTGGACATGTGTCAAAGGAGCTGAGGAACAGTGGGTTCATACTGAGTGCAGAGCCCTGAGTTCAGAGTGCACACAAAAACTCTCAGTATGCCATACCAACTGTGCCCCCCTGAAGTGCGCATTAGCAAGCTATGTTGCACAGTGTCACTGATGACAAAGGAAGAAATAATTAATTGCATTCTTGTTAATGGCATTTTTTTCATGCAAATGAAAACTTCTAAGCCTTGGGTTTATTTTGTAGTCTAAGTCGGTATTACTGCAGTCCATGTTCAAAATGCAGAGATGTAGTAGTTCAAACTAGATAACATGTACATGCCTAAATTTTTTTTTCTATCATTTTAGTCTGAAAATTCCTGTTTTTTCTTTGCTTTTTCTGTCAGTAGTAAATTCCCAAGGCTTTCATAGGATACCGTTTGGTATTCTTTACTTAACATGAAAACCCTATGAACAGAAGTTTGCCATTTGAAGAGGCACTGTCAGACCTCTTCAGAAACAACTTCTAATAGGGGTTCATTAAGTCTGATTAATTATTTGCTTGTGTCACTGCAATTTAAGCAGGATTCGTTTAAGTTTATAGTAAGTTTAAGCAAGAGGAAAAGCTGGCCAGTGTGAGCCATTGAAGATGATAGCGCTGAAAGCAATTTCACCCTCAAAGAGGTCTTTCCCCCCAGAGCCAGCTCACAGTTTTGTAGTGGCTCAGACAAAATGGAACTTTTGCACCAAGATAATGGTGTCAGTGACCTTAGAGTGATAGAATGGTTTGGGTTAGAAGGGGCCTTAAAGACCATCTACTTCCAACCACGCTGCTGACCTTGTCCTTAAACTCTGCAGATGGCACCATTCAGAGTGTCAGAGAGCTAATCCCAGGCTGAGCTGGAGGAAAGAGGACAGGATGGCAAGGGGAGATTTTGGAGGGCAGTAGGTGACCACCATAAAGTGTCAGAGCTTGGAGGTGGGCTGACTTACAGAGATTCAGGGAGGAAGGAGGTCTGTGTGTCTCCTATCACTTATACGTCACTTACATGTGTAACATTCACCACTGAGTGGGTGTCTCCTCCCAGCCCTTGGCAGCATGGAGTTCATTCCCCCACTGTAAGGTGAGGGCAGGGCTGGGAGCTGCCTTTCTTCCTCTCCCAAACTGGCCCCTACACTCAGGGCAGGCAATAGCAGAGGTTGTACAGGCAGCAGTCTCTGCACTCCTCAGGTTTTGAATTTCCTTGGCAGCCATCTACTCCATTGACTTCTATTTGCAATTATAAAGACTTTCTGCTCTCAAATTGTCTATTTCATACCTAAGTGCTTCTAATCTTTTTTGCAAGAATAACTGTAATTGCAATGCTTTTCGTTGATTCATCTACAGTATCATTACCCAGAGCAAAAGCCTGGATTCAGCAAACATAACTTAAAAAATATTGTGGGCTTGTGGTGGAATTCATGGGAAAATGTGAACATGACAGAAGCAGCAGATTATTTGATTTTCTTTTCATGAGTTTGTCCAGATATTATTTTACTTGTGATGATGCTGACTCCTGGACTTCAGATATGTCTTGTTTGCAAGTCGAGGAAGTTTTCCCAGTAGAATTGCAGCTTGGAAAGATAGATACATGGGGTTTGATAGAATTATAATAGGAAAAGTAAAAGGTTTTGTGAATCCTGGTTCAGACTCCAGAAATAAATGAAAAGCAATTGTATCAACTGTTTTACATGGCAAGAAATCAAAGCCTATTATATTTATAAAATCACATTAATTAAATCCCAAGAATTTGCTTATGTATACATACATATTCTTTAAATCTGTTCTCACATTAAAGTTGAAAGATGATAAAGCTGTAGTCATAATTTAAAAACCCAACACCTTTACATTTCATTATTTGTAACAGCTGAATTCAGTTTTGCATCACATATCTGATTTCCCTTTTCTAGGTAACTCATTCATAATATCAGATGGTGATATCACCTAAATCTAACAAATATTTTAAAGCTGTTAATACAGTTGTAGATACACAACAACAAAAAAATTACATATTTGACATATTTCACTCTGAAAATCAGTGAGTTGATCAAAGCATAGAACAAGAAAGATAATAATAAGGGGAAAAAAAAGTATTTATTATTCTATTTTTTTTATTCACTGCCTTTTTAACAGATGTCAGCATGACACTGGTGTGAAACACATAGTATAGGTCAACATCATTTAGATGTTAATCGTTCAGATGTTCAGCACTCACCAAAGGAAGCTCCTGGCCAATAGCTTAGACAGCCCCCCATCTTTGGTCTTTATTTCATGTCTTAAGCTGCAGTGCAGAAAAATTCCTTATCTTTTGTGAAGATAGTTGCTGGTGTCTTATAGATGTCAGTCTGCTATGCCTAGAAAGTTCCTAGCTTGTTCTTATCTGAGTTGGCTTTCCAAGAAAAGTAGTGGTTGTTTCAGAGACAAAAAATTATCCTTGGTTTGCACAATGGTGTAGGTTGCCTTTAGTATTTGAAGACATAGCTATAATATTTTTACTTTTCATACTTTTCATGAAGGCTCACATTATCCAGATCAATGCTGAGTCACAGACAGCATCCTGAAATAACTGTAATTAGAAACATGACTAAGTATTAAAAGTTGAATGTACTCTTCTCAACATGTCAGCTTCTTTAATCAGAGCAATTTTGTTTGGGTGGTTGGCAAGACTGACAGAGTTCTTTTGGTTAGTACCCACTTTCTCAATATTTAACACACCTACTGAAATCTTTCTGTCAGTTGATATAAATCCAGAATATTTCAGGTCTCAATCTCTACTGCCATGTTTTTGCTGTGCTTGCATTGATGCTATGATTTATCAAAACAGTGGATGTATTTCCCTAGAAAATAATGTGACTAAACACGTGTAAACAAAGAGTTTGGAAGAGTAGTTGGGGATCTTTCATGATGAAAGTGCTATGCTACATGTAATATATTTGTTGACTTGGATGATTTCTTAATTTGACCAGCTCAAAGGTACAGCTCAGTTGACTAGTGCTTGTACATAACAGAATACATCTCTAGAGACTACCCAGATACTTTAATTTGAATTTTTTCATCACCTAAAGTTAAAAAAAGGAGGCTACTTAAAATCCCTATCTGAATGTGCACATAGAAACTCATATTCATCCTACTATTCAGTTTATTCAGTGTTTCTTCTGACTAATGTGGCCTTTTCAGTACTCTTTTGGAAAAAAATAAAGTTTGGAAGCTAGTATTTCATTGCTTTAGCTTGAATTCTTGTGAAAAGATTGATAACGTAAGACAAACTGCCAGTGCTACACTTCAATATTGAATGGCCTTTTCCTTTGCCAAAATGCTGATTAAATGAGTTCTGACTTATATTGTTTTTTACATCAGTGCCCTTTCACATACACAAAAAAGTGGAAGTAGAGATAATTAACCTCAGTGAAGTGTGACATAAACGAGGAAGGAGATTTTTGCAGGTTCCTAAGTGAAATATTCTTTTCTTCTTAAAATCCCTGTGGCTACTTCTGTGTTGTGCTGTACACCCAAAAGTTCATACTGGAAGTTAGGTTTAGAGAGATGATTATTTCAGAGACAAGGGAGGTGACTATGCAAATATTTTACCCAGTAGCTCCAGATTTATGATTAGAACCCAAGTGCTTCAAGTCACTTCCAACCCAAACTGTTCTATGATTCTAAGTCAATGAGGTTAACCTTTTTTTCATCATTAGTCTGTAAGTGTACTGACTACAGATGTGTTCAAATTAAGTCACTATAACCCAATTACTTACAGACCTGCAAGAGGCTGGAGTTTGACCCCAGAACCAAATTTACAAATAATCCTTTTTTTTTTTAATTAAAAAAAAAAATATCTGCAACTGAAGCACACAAAATTTGTTTTGGGGCATTATAATTTTGCGGCTTGGCGCCAACATCCAATATTTATGCTTGGCTGATGAAAGCACCAGCTGTGAACAATCAAATCTGAATAAAAAATATGTTTTCTCTATTGTGTTTTCGGGGAAGAAGCAGTTTAGTGTAGCTGCTTTTGCAGCTGGCCTTTTGTCAGAGTATTTTAAATGAGACAATTGTGGGGAATGAATTAGTCAATCAGTTTGTATAGCTGGCTCTTGCAGGAAAAAGATGTCCACTGAAAATTATTTTCCTATAAAACAGTGTTTGTCAGTTTGCAATCTGTTGGAAAAGTTAGGAAAAAAATTCCTAAAAGTAACAGGGAGACAAACTGGTGACTTTGGATATATCGAAGTGAAAGAACAGTTTAGGACTATTAATACCGCTACTGTTATCACAATTGCAGCCATTTTGAAGTTTGCAGTTTAACAAAGGATAAACATTTGCAGCTAGATATGAGTGCATGTCCAACATCTGGGAAAAAAATCTAATCTGGGGTGAAATCATAGAATCCTACAGTATTGGAAGGGACCTTAAAGGCCAGGTTGGACAAAGCCTTGGGTGGCATGGTTTAGTGTGAGGTCTCCCTGCCCATGGCAGGGGGATTGGAACTAGGTGATCTTAAGGTCCTTTCCAACCCTAACTATTCTATGATTCCATGATTCTATTAAAGATCAGCTAGTTCCAACCCCCTGTCATTGGAAGGGGCACCTTCCACTAGACCAGGTAGTTCAAAGCCCATCCAACCTGGCCCTGAGCACTGCCAGGGATGGGGCAGCCACAGCTTCTCTGGACAACCTGTTCTATTGCGTCAGCACCCTCACAGTAAAGATTTTTCTCTGATTAAAAAATCTGCTATCCAGGGTAGTCAGCTTGCTGTGCACCCTCCTTGCTGCCCTAAGAGAGGGCACTGCAGCCAAGGCAGCCCTTGAGCTTCACATTCCCCTCCTTGTTGGTGAGAACAATGGCCAGCATAGCACGTCTTCTCATTGGCTCCTTTATCACTTGGAAAAGGAAGTTATGATCAATTCATTCCATTATGGATTGCTTATGCCCTGCTGTTTTGTCCCACTGACAGATGCCAGTGTGGTTTAAGGCCCCCATGAGGACTAAGGTTTGAGAACCACATATCTGTCTAAAGAGGGCCTCATCTGCTTGGTCTTCTTGAACAGCCAGACTGCAGCAGACCCCCACTGTAATGTCCCTTGTCTCTGCCCTCCCTTTAATCCTGACTGATAAACTCATCGTCAGCTTCTCATCCATCCCCAGGTGGAGCTCTATCCACTGCAGCTGGTCATTGATGTAGAGGGTAGCACCCACTCCTCATCTCCTCTTGGCTGTCCGTCCTAAAGAGGTCCTTCCATTCCAGCATGCCAGTCATAGTAGCCGTCACACCACACCTCAGTGATGCCAGTAAAATCATAGCCCTGCAGGCATGCACATGTCTAACTCCTTTTCTTTATTTCCTTTGCTGCTTGTGCTTTGCATAGAGATATTTAAGTTGAGCTCCTGACGAGGGTAACTTGCTGTCTGCAGTGGCTGGAATTCCTTTGTATTGTTCTTCAGGTCCTCTCCTGCTGAACTTCAGTCCCTCTTCGGGCTCTAATCATCTCTTGCTGTAACTGGCATCAAATTGGTAGGAATGGAATAGATAGAGGTTCTCCTTGCCAAGCAACTGAAGTTTAAAGCCCTCTTCACCAGCTCGGCAAGCAATTTTTCTTCCTGTCCAGTTGAGACTTCAAGTGTAAACAGTCAACAAAGTTTTAATGCAAAAGACAAAGGTACCTCCTCGTATATTGCAAATATGAAAATAAAATACTGTCTGGATGCTCTGGGAGAAGTTTATAAAGTGTATAGAGAAGATGGCTATCTTCTTTATTTTTTCCTCTACCAAGAGTCCTTTTCCACTTGAAACAAATGAAAGTTGTCTTGTATTACATGAGGATTCACAAACACCTTCAACAAAGCAAAATAACTGAGCTACCAAAGCTCAAAGAGAAGTAAATGTATCAAGACAGGCACAGAGCAGTGCACTTGTTGTCTTCTAGTCTGTTTTGTTTTCCCTTTACATTCAGGGAAACTTGGAGAGTTTTTTCCTGGATCTCCATAGAACACATTTTACAGAAACTAAATTCAGATTGTGATGATTTTAGGTCTGGAAATGTGTTGCTGCATTGGGAAAAGGTGTTGTGTTGGCAGGTAAAGAGACATTTTAGGGTTCCTAAGAGGACACTAATGCATGGATTAAGTAATATTATATCAGCATCGTTAACTTTTTGAGCCAAACTTGAAAGGTCATTAAACTTCTAAGATTAGTTGCACAAGATTTACTGTCTGTGAAGCAGAAAAGCAGCTGAGACAGAAACAAAGAATAGGAATAAAAATACACTTGTATCAGGTCCCCTCATTTCTTTACAACTAGACCAGTATCTTCCTAAACAAATGAAATTTGAGTTAGTGATTTCATTTTAAGTTAGAGGAAGAACTGTATTCTCATATTCCACGAAATCTGTTCAACTCCCAGCTGCAGAATTTCTTTCGGTGCTATCCAGTTAAAATACCAATTAAACACTTAACCTTGTTAATCTTTAATCAAGAAAATTAATGCTGCTTTCATAGAATCATAGAATAGTTAGTGTTAGAAAGGACCTTAAGATCATCTAGTTCCAACACCCCCACCATGGGCAGGGGCACCTCACACTAAACCATCCCACCCAAGGCTTCGTCCAACCTGGCCTTGAACACCGCAAGGGATGAAGCATTCACAGCTTCCCTGGGCACCCCATTCCAGTGCCTCACCACCCTCAGAGTAAAGAATTTCTTCCTTATATCCAATCTAAACTTCCCCTGTTTAAGTTTTAACCCGTTACCCCTTGTCCTGTCACTACAGTCCCTGATGAAGAGTCCCTCCCCTGCATCCTTATAGGCCCCCTTCAGATACTGGAAGGCTGCTATGAGGTCTCCACGCAGCCTTCTCTTCTCCAGGCTGAACAGCCCCAACTTTCTCAGCCTATCTTAAAACTGTTCTTTCAAACTCTTATTCAAATCTCATAGTGTAGCATAAGAACAGTCATTCTTCTTGTTTATGAGGACTTTAATGTCACATCCAGCTGCTCTGCTAATGTAGCGACTATGCTTACTGGCTGATTTTTTGCATTATTTTTTACATAATTTATGTGGTAGTAGGGATGACTGAAACAGCTTGCCTAATATTTTAATAAATGTTGTCACCTATTTGAGATAAGTAGCTAGTGTTTTCCATCACTTTACTATGCTGTATTTATTTTGTGGTGTGTACGTCAAGCTTCCTTTGCTAACAGATCCTGATAGGATTTTTGTTTGTTTGTTAGTTGTTGGGTTTTTTCTTTTTTCATTCTGTGAACAGTGAATGACTAAAATCAGATGAGCTATTGCCAAGATTCCTCAGGTCATGTCTGCCTAGCATATGCAACTGTCTGGTTGGTGTTCATTTCACCTTTTTTCATGGCAAATGCACTGGGTTAGTATGAAGTATGTTTTTAGGCCCTTTTTGTAATAGTAGTGGGGATAAGCACCTTCAGAATGCGGAAGAGTAAAACCTGTGGGATAAATCAAAGTCTCGTTCAGAGGGGGACTAGATATTGGACTTAGACCAGACACCTGCCTGCAGATGACTGTGTATGTTTGGCTGAAAGTGTTTGATGTATAGAAGGAGGTACATGGTGATAACAGTTTAGGGACTGGGTCTTGGGAATAGGCCAAAGCTATGTCTCAGTTTTATGACTCTAAACAGTAATTTTCCAGTAAGTTGTACCCAACTCATCAGTGCATCAGTGTCACACAATCTTCAAGCCTCTTCTCAATCTCACTATTCATACCCTGTCACAGAAAGTTTTAGCTCTGGTGCTATGACTTAAAGGACCTGGGAATGGTTTGCACCAACACATCACACTAGTGGATATGGACAAAATGCACTAAATAATAATTGGATTTTCCCTGATAGAAATAATCTATAGATAGAAAAATCTATTTATGCCATGCCTGGCAAATCCAAGCATGTATCCAGGCATATATTTCTCTTCTGCAAATAAATGTCACAGCTGTCAACTATAATTTTGCACTGAAAAAGTGGTCTTCAGGATGTTTGGAGCATTTTTGGTGATTAGTTTTTGCTGTGTGGTGTTCTGAGCATGTATATGAGGGAAGAACTGAAGAGGAGTAATACCTTTATTCAGGTCAATAAAATAACAAGTTTTGGGATATAGAAACCATCTTTCAGGTATGGTTTTTGCCCTGTCTTTTAGAAGGAGTGTGGCATGTTCTTTTCTAAAATTTGCTTTTGAGAGGTAATTGTTTCTTTACCATTATTATTGCTAGGTTTTTCAGTGGAGGAACAAACAGAAAGCAGTTGGCAGATCATATTGTGAACAGCCTTAATAAGCTTGGGGTTTAATTTTTTAAAAAGTGTTCCTCTTTTAAATTATTTTTTTATTTTAGCACTTTATACTAGAGTCCTCCACTCATATCAGGTCTCCTGAAACCTTTGTTATAGATCCTGTGTTTCATGACACCTTCTTGCTCTTTTAAATTGAAAATGCATTAATCTCAAGTGCTGATCAACACTACAAAAAATGTCTGCCAAAGAAAATTTACCCGTTAAATAATTACCTCTTGATTTGCATTATCTAAATAGCTGTGTAGAATAGCATCCATTAATCCTGAAATATTCATTGAAATGTATAAATACACCTTGGTATTTTGTCTGCCAGTTTTCTTCTGATACCACAAGTACCTTTGGAATCTGGTGAGAGATTTTGCATTTTAAGGTAGTTTGCTTTGTCTGATTTATATTTACCATTTCTGTCTCTGAAAAGGGCAGCACTATTCCCATTCCCCATGTTGTTAATGAACACAGAAGAAAATGTCTTTTTATTATCTCTGACTAATGCTATTTTACAGCTTTCAGAGATCCTCTACATCCTGTCATTTTGGTGCATGGAAAATCTGGGGTTTCTGCGTTACCAAACTTGGCTTCAATGTAGCCAGGCATTCAAGACTGAAAAGTATGCCACATCACTTGATAAAGAAGAGATAATGAAGTGTAATCAGCTTTTGCAATAAATGGCAAATGTCCCAGTGACTGGCCCAGTTTGTTTTTAATGCTGTCATATTTTTTCATGAGCTCAGTTTGCAAAAGCATCATGCAGCTTGTTTCTAATCCTGCTTTGTGTGCTGTGTTCTTACGGGCCAAGCTCAGCCCTCTGGGCACCACTGCTCAGCCTTAGCTGTCCTTTTCAGGATTTTCACTTCAGTTATTCCTTGATAAAAAAAACTTCATATCCACTCTTCTGCACTTTTGTATTCCTCCTAGGCTACTGAAACTTGGTTTGATCTTTGCCATTCAAGGACTTCTTTTGCCAAGAAGTGACTTGTTCTTTCAAGAGTATTAAAAAAAAAAAAATTGGAACAACATTTGGCTGTATAAAGGAAAAGAAATTCTTTATAAGAAAGATCATGGGATTTTTCAGACAATCTGGAAGAAATTGCAAATTTTCCTTTCCCGTGTTTGATCTCTAATAAACCTTTTACTGATTTAGGTAAGATACCTATGTCTGGAGTCATTGCTGTTGGGAGAATTTGATGCCAGTGGTGATGGCCCAGGAAGCAGTGTGCCTTGCATGAAGCCTGTTGCTGTGCAGCTCATCAGTGTGTGTGGAAAGAGCTTTGTCACAAGTACACCAAGTCCCTGAAATCTCCCTAGCTCTACTGACAGCAACTTCAGCTTACTGGCTGTGTTATCTCCGCTGGTTGGCAATGGTTTCCCAACCTCTTTAGTGCTGTCAGCTCCACCACCTTCACATTTTTTGTTGCTTGTGGAATCAAACACAGTGTCAGAGCCCCTGTGATCAATGCCATGGTCAGGGTGATCAATGCAGAGTCCCAGCACCCTTCAAATACAGATTAACTGCTATGTCCCACTTTTTTCTCTGTTCATTATGGACTCTTTCATTTGGATCTGTGACAACCTTTAGATCCTGTACCCTGTGTAATTTTTATCCAAGAGACATTCCTCTCCAGTCTTCAATAGAGGAGCTACAACTCCTTTCAGTCCTCTTTCTAAGTCAATAGAAACCCCCTTGTAGACATGCCATCCCTGACTTTCTGGCTTCTCTGCAGGTATGCTCACCAAGCATCAAGCCCACATTTTCCTCATGTTTATAGCATGACTTGCAGCAGTGTGGAGCATTCATTGTTAACAGCATAGAGTCCTGTCCTTCAAATCCATCCAAGTGGACACTATGGGGAAAGACCAGAAGGATGGAACCTGAAGTTGTGAAACAGGCATACCCAGCATGAGCTTTGAATTATGTAGTGGCAAAGGATTGCAGTTTGGAATGTTCTAGCTGTTATAACTTGGTCATGGTTGGACAGCTGGGGAGGCCTCACCTAGAGGTCTGTGTCCAGTTCTGGCCTCCCCAGTACAAGAGGGACATCCTCCTGGAGAAAGTCCAGCTAAGGGCTACTAGAATGATTAAGGGTCTGGGGCATCTCTCGTGTGAGGAAAGGCTAAGGGAGCTGGGCCTGTTTAGCCTAGAGAAAAGAAGGCTCAGGGCAGATCTGATCAATGTATATAAGTATCTGAAGAGATGGTGAAAAGAGGATGGGGCCAGACTCTTCTCGGTGGTGCCAGATGGTAAGAAAAGAAGCAGTGGGCATAAACTAAACCAGGAAGTTCCACCTGACCATGAGGAAGAACTTTACTGTGGGGGTGACTGAGTACTCTTAGTAATGAATGAAAAAGAATTATAATTGGTAGTAACATTATGGTCCCTTAATATCAGTTTATACAAAACCTCAGTGTTCAAGATGACTACACAAAGTTTTAATCTTTTACTATGGGTGCATATGTTTTTAATAAGAGGCATTAAATCATCAATATTAAATCATCAGTTCCTGTCATTAAATATATAAAAAAAGTACTCAATCTGTCACTGACATAAAAAAGTATATTTCTTTCAATCAATGATTTATTCATCCTTCCAGCCTTCTTAAACTTGCTGTCATATTCCCTAAACATAAACCAACACAAATTTAAGGCTCAGAGGTATCACCAGTGTTGACTTTAAAAACATTGCTCTTTGTCAACTGTACACTAGCCTTAGCTTTTAGTTAGAGGCCTTTTGATAGCATTTTAGGAATTAAATTTTTCTTCTTCCTGTCATACGCAGTCGGTCACCTGTTTCTTCATGGATCTCAGCAGCACTGGTACAAATCCAAGGTGAATATATCCTCTTTTGCACATCTCTCTTCTGTGTTTCCTAACAGACCAGACAAGTGATAGAAGCATGGAGGGGGAGGGCAATTTACATTCCTCTCTGTGTACGCCACGAGTTTGAAAGCCAAGCAGAAGACAGCAAGCAGAGAATTTCATTACTCACCGTGGCCATGGTTAGACAGGATGGCTAAGGTGCTCTACCTTGCCCTTGACACTCAGTTTGAGGAATTATATCTCCCCCATCTCCAGAGGCTGGTTGAGCACTTGGATGGAATTGCAGACTCTTCTTAGTTCCCCGCTCTGCAAGAAGGCAGAAACATTGTAGTCTGCTCACCTATCTTCACTGCTCCCCCAGAGGAAGAATGCAGATCTTCTGCTTAAACCATTCTCTTGCACCAGCCCCCTGCTCATGAAAATATATTTGAAAACATGTTGATTTTGACCAGGGGACAGGTGCTGACATCTTTTTCTCACAGAAAATCTTCTCTCCTGACTTCAGTAGTATCTCTTGTGGAATAAGGTGCTACTCAGTTAAAACAACTGTATCCCATGTTAATCAAAGTTACTATCCTGGGAGACCTTTGGAAACCTTAGGAACAATAGCTACTGATTTTTACATAATTGGGAAGGATCTTTTTCTTCTTTTGAATCAAGCAGGGCATTTCATTAGTCATTTTCTTCCTGACAATCTTTGTCTAAATCTGGATTTACAGATTATAAGGGAATTTGAAAGGCCTATATCCAAGTGCATATACTGGACCACGCCTGACACAGTATCAAGGCCAGACCTTGGGTGAGTATCAGGTGCTGTGCTGTCCCATGTCACAGACCAGAAGCCTCAGTCCCAAGGACTCGCAGAATATGCACATTAGCTGGTTCTGTATGACCCACAAACTGTCTAGGCATCTGGATAAATGTACTGACCTATTTTAGGATATATGATAAGAGTCCTTTCAGGTAGCAGACAAGACTTGTAAAATTATCTAATTACAGGAACTCTTTTGGCATTCAAATTTTGATAAGGGCATTTATCAGGATTCAGCTCTAACATTAGGTACATTCAGTGCTTTATTGCCTTGGATACAGGAGGATTCTTCATTTGGATAAATGGTCCTTCATGTGTGGTGAATGTATGCAGTACATAATTTACTGTGGCAGAAGTATTTTAATTAAATTCTGGTTTCCTTTAGAAGCCTACAGACCTCAGGTCTCTTAGCAGTAAACAGCTAATATGACCTTAAAGCAAAAGGATCAACTTGTTTTCTCTTAACTTGCTAGGTATTCTTACTGGTATTGACTGTTTAATTTTTCAAAACATAAATAATGTGATATTGTTAGCTAGACATATAATAAGGTATGTGATAATGACTAGAGTCTATTTAATAATAAATCAGAGTAGAGACGCTCAGTATTTAATAAAAGTTGCACACTTTTAGCGAAACATTGTAGGTTTGCAAATGCCAGTAAATAATGTGGCAACACTGACTTCAGTGTCTCCAGGAATTTACCACAGACCTGTTATTGTATTGTTCAGTAAACACAGATTAAATGTTTTTGTGAATAAACAAGAGTAGAGTATAGGCCTGAGGCACTGAGTCACTAACTTTCAACAAAATAAGACTTCTCTGGAAAGCTTTAGCTACTCCTGAGTAAAGGAGGAATACAGAAATATCAGTATTTATTTTTAAAAAGAACATTCTAGGGTAAAATATTTGTATCACTAGCTCGTTTTTCATAAGTTTGTTTTATTGTATTCTGTTTTTAATAACAGAAGTGTTTGAACAACATTTCAAGTTTTCATTAAAATACTTCTGGCCTTTCATACTTTTTCATCCAGATTATAGAGAAGATAATGATAATTAAACAGAATCGCTTAATAGCTGACAGGCACTTTTAATTCTAATTACTAAAATGAAGTTCTGTTAAAAAGAAAAGCTTGTAAGCACTGTGAAGAAAACTCCACAGTGATTTTCATGAAGAAAACCAGTTCATCCTTTTAGGGATTATTCTTTTAGGGTCTCCATCCAACAAGACTGTTTAATCATTATGGCTTCAACTGACTGTTTCAGTATCTGTAATATAAAATACTGAAACAAGACTTTTGTCAATTTAATGCAGCTATTTTTATGTTATTGCTTTCACTCTTAAAGACTTAAAGTTTTATTGAAACTATGTTTGATGGCAAGCCCCAGTTTGCAGAGAAAAGGAATCTTCCCTCTCCCCTGCTTCTCCTCATCTCTCCTCTCCATCTCCCCTCCTCTTCTGTCTTTGCCTACTTTTCCTTCCTTTTTTTAAGGCCTGCCTCTAGCTGTCAAGGTTATAGAGCAGCCCTTGAAATCTCTGACCAGAGAACATATCAGAAGTCTCTGAACAACCCCAAACAGAAAACAAATGCAGTGTCCACATGCATCTATTTTTCATGAGTGTTAAGCAAGAGCCCTGCTTATTAATATTTAAGGGGGACATCTTCTTGCATCCCATACTACCTTCCTTCTCTTTAAATGTCCATTCAAATGTAGAATGTCCTATTCTTAACTGTTCAAAATAGTATCTCCTTCACCTCTCTATTATTGCGTCCTACTGCATGTTGTGCCATTTCATGTCACATACACAGAAAACCAGGACCTTTCTTGTTCAGTGCTTAGACAAAGGCTGTGAATTAAGGCTCATAAAAAGCATCCCATCTTCTGCACTTTTTACCCAAGTAGAAGATTAGAGAGCAGATAAGAAAATATGAGAAGCACACTGATTGCCTAGTCTTCTGCTGAGAGTTGCTCACGTTATGGAGGTTAGCATGGTTAGAAGAAGTTTGATAAAGAAGTTAGTTTCCTAGTTTTTGTGCTGAGGCCTCTCTACTATTCCTCACACTGGGCTCCCCAGTATGCATGAGATTGACCACTGATGGGGCTGCACAGACCCTGAGGGAAACAGAGCCCACCCAGTGCTTGGCTGTGAATCTGAGCTAGCTCCCCCAGAAATATGCCGTTCTTGGCTGGGAAAGTCTCTGCCTCTTTTGCCCTTTCCCAGAGCCAACACCTGACAGCAGCTCCTGTAATGCACACTGCGGCATCAAAAAACTGAATACTTCACTGTCTGCTAGCCACTGTGCATGTCTTCAGCTTGGAGATCTCAATGGAGATGAAGAGAGAGCAGCTGTGCAGTGGGAACCGTTTGGAGGCAAAGCTCACAGCCAGCATCTTGGCTGATTGTCTGTGCTGGTGAGGGCCTTGAGTGGTTGCCCACACTTCCCACAGTTCAGGGACCATACATGTGTCAGAAACAGGGGGCAACTGTGGAAGCCCAAGGAAAAGCACACGTAAAACTGAGTTAGAAGAGGCTTTAGAGGTCAGTAAAAAGAATGAAGAATTTTGAAAAAAAAAAAGTTGTCTAGCAATGGAATTATTTTGTGGAGCTCAAAGGCCCTTGCTTAAGGCCAAGAAGTTGCTGTCCATTGGCCTCTATGTTTTAGAGGAAGTCAGCCATTTCTTATGCTAAGAGCATTTGCTTGTTCAGAATTGCAGAATTCATGAAAATATGACACAGAATCAGGCATCTATGCTCACATGTGAGCAAACTGCAGGGTCCTTTTTCAAAGTCAGCTTCAAAGTTCAAGTAAGGATATAAGGCATTTGAGTAAATGACAAAGTAATACTTTTGTCTTCATAGGTGGATGACAGTTTCTCTTCTATTTAGGCTTTTTTGCTATAGGGTAAGCATTTTGATGGCTTTCAAGAATTTTATCTGGCGATCAGTTTCATTTCTGGTACACAGAAGAACTTGCTTTGTTCTTGCTAGGCAGAGACTATGAATGTGCATTTGTGTGATTTAAGCAGTCCATCTCTTTATCACGTTATAGATCATTCAGATATGATGGAGAAAGTTGAAAACAGTCAGAGCTCATCTTTTAAAATGGATTCCAGTAAACTCAGATTTCTTGCTGACCTCTTTACTAACTCAGTTTTAAAGACTATATGTAGAAGAGCGAACTTAGAGAAACAAAGGAATAAGCTAAGAACCATGCCATCTTAACTATACTTAATCTCAATGATTTGGCACTTATCTTGAGGGAAAAATGAATCTGACAAATTGCAAGTGCTTTATCTATGTTCAGAACTTGAAAATGTTTTACAACCTCTTTTTAAACTGTTTTTCAAAATAATGCTTCCACTCTCCTTAAATAGGAAACAACCTTGGCAAAACAGTAGGGAAAACCTCTAGCACTGACAACTTGAAATGACAGATTAAACTATTTCAGTGAGGGCTGAGGACATTAGACTCTTGGGCCATTTTTACGGGATTACAAGTGAAGCTATTTTGCATCACTGCCAACTATCAGCCAGTTGTATAATCACATGGGTGATTTATCACAATATTGAATCAAAATCTTTCCAAACTACCACAAGTTTTTTGATGGCATTGTTTTAACATTTCTGTAAGGCAAATGACATTTGATCACACAGTGATGTGTAAAGGTAGTCCCTTTTGCCCAGTGTGCTTTGAAATGGTCAAACTAGAAGCGTACTTTGCAATTATAAGACATACTGAAGAGATCTGTAACTGGCAATTGTTTTAAGAAAGAGCTCTCTATAGAGTTCTAGTTTGTTTTTTAGAAAACAAATCATTATACTTAGCAACTTTGCCACGCAGAAGTTTGCTATTTGAATTTCAAAAGAGATATCCATAAATTTTGTCATATTTACTACCTTCTTGGACTTAATTTACTATTACTTGTAATTTTAATGGCAGGATTCCGCACTGAGTAGGGCAACATGAGAAGTGCTATGAGATTTAAATGCATTAAAATAAAATTTAAAACTAAGAAGTTTTTTTAAAATGTACAATATATACTCCATTTGAAAACACTATGTACTCAAGAGCAAGAACTAGCACTGGTTTTTCTTCATCAGTTAAAAAATTCTCAAAATGGGAAGTAGAAATAATACACTCCGCTTAGGTTATGAATTTGGGGCTACAGAATTGATGGACAAGGGTAAAGCAGTTGATGTCATCTACCTGGACTTGTGCAAAGCGTTTGACACTGTCCCACACAGCATCCTCTCTAAATTGGAGAGATATCAATTTGATGGATGGACCACTTGGTGGATAAAGAACTGGCTGGATGGCCGCACACAAAGAGTTGTGGTCAATGGCTCGATGTCCGGCTGGAGACCAGTAACGATCCCTCAGGGATCGGTGTTGGGACCGGTCTTGTTTAACATCTTCGTCACTGACATGGACAGTGGGATTGAGTGCGCCCTCAGCAAGTTTGCCGATGACACCAAGCTGTGTGGTCCGGTTGATACGCTGGAGGGAAGGGATGCCATCCAGAGGGACCTTGACACGCTTGTGAGGTGGGCTGATGACAACCTTATGAAGTTCAACCACAACAAGTGCAAGGTCCTATACCTGGGTCGGAGCAATCCCAGGCACAGCTACAGGTTGGGCAGAGAAGAGATTCAGAGCAGCCCTGCAGAGAAGGACTTGGGGGTGCTGGTCGATGAGAAAATGAACATGAGCCGGCAGTGTGCGCTCGCAGCCCAGAAAGCCAACCGTATCCTGGGCTGCATCAAAAGGAGTGTGACCAACAGGTCGAAGGAGGTGATCCTGCCCCTCTACTCTGCTCTTGTGAGACCTCACCTGGAGTATTGTGTGCAGTTCTGGTGTCCTCAACATAAAAAGGATATGGAACTGCTGGAACAAGTCCAGAGGAGGGCCACGAGGATGATCAGGAGACTGGAGCACCTCCTGTATGAAGACAGGCTGAGGAAGTTGGGGCTGTTTGGCCTGGAGAAGAGAAGTCTGCGTGGGGACCTCATAGCAGCCTTCCAGTATCTGAAGGGGGCCTATAGGGATGCTGGGGAGGGACTCTTCGTCAGGGACTGTAGTGACAGGACAAGGGGTAATGGGTTAAAACTTAAACAGGGGAAGTTTGGATTGGATATAGGAGGAAATTCTTTCCTGTTAGGGTGGTGAGGCACTGGAATGGGGTGCCCAGGGAAGCTGTGAATGCTTCATCCCTTGCGGTGTTCAAGGCCAGGTTGGACGAAGCCTTGTGTGGGATGGTTTCGTGTGAGCTGTCCCTGCCCGTAGCAGGGGGGTTGGAACTAGATGATCTTGAGGTCCTTTCCAGCCTTAACTATTCTATGATTCTAATTGTAAATATGCAGGACAAATAGATACCAACCAATCAATGTGTCGTTTATCCAAGGTATTTGGTAAATACTTATGAACAATAAATATGTATATAGAAATCAAGGTCTTTTTATGACTGGCATGTGAACAGAAAGGAAAGTTTGTCAATAGGTTCATAATTAAACCTATTGTATTCTATAATTGCTTGCTCTATAGTTTCCTGTAAACTGTGGTCAAAGCACAATTTGCTGACCGTTGGATCTTGGAAGAATATGTCACTCAGCCTAATAAAGAATAAAATAACATTTTCTTCTATTGTTGTGTAGAACAAAAAAGAAAGTAGAAAGATTAGAAAAAAATAAACGTGAAAATCCAAACCCCAAGCAACAACTTTCTGCTATATTACTTAATAGGAAAAAGCATTAAAAAGAAACACAGAACCCAAACTTATGAACAATCTTATGAACACAGGTATTATAAACTATTGCAAAAACTGAAGGCAAACTTCAGAGAAAGTCCAAAAAAACTTTTGACAACATATAAGGTAAAATGGAGCAGACACCTCAGTGTGTCCTTCCATTAAGCCTATGTATACACACAGTTCTAAATGCATAAATGCATTATTCATGTGTATTTTATGGGGAAACACGGCATGACTGTATTCCTTCAGGAAATCCCAGTCTCATTCAGCTTTTTGTAATGAGCACAGGAAATATTCAGTACATTACAGACATCCTCAGAGTTAGATTGCAATGAAATTATTGAATCAAGGAGGAAGCCCATGACATTTTCCCAGAGAAACTGCAGAATGTCTGTAAGCACTTGTTAATTTAACAGCTACATTCTCTAATTCACAGTTATGCAACACACCATTAGTTTCCTTTTATCAATTACATCAAAGACCATATAAGTAGTTTTATCTAGTGAAGAACTGAGTTTTTTTAGTGCATTTAGAGCAAAATGGTGTTGTGCAAAACAGCAGACAGCCCCACAGCTTCAGTGAACTTGGTAAATAGGCTTAGGCAGTATTCAGTTAAAATTTCAGACAATTTGCCACCCTCTGCCAGTTCATCTCATCTTCTTTGTTCTAATGATCCCTGTTGCAGTGTGCAGTATTGACAACATTCCATAGAAATTAAAGTGTCAACTCTGAGTCCGTAAATGAAGGAAGAAATGTTTTCTTCAATTTTGTTCTTATAAACATGTGCCTTGAGGACATAATTAGAGGAATAGAATATGTCCTGTTAAATATTCTGTAGTGGTCATAAGCATTATGATAAAATACTTTTGTTATCAAGAGGTGAGAACTGATGCTTATTTAAAGGAACAATATTATCTCTATAAATATGAATGTGCTTCTTGCTTGCTATATTTGAAACAGTCTCTAAATAATTTGACTTTCCAGTTTTCCTGCTATGAAACTAGCAGGAAGAATATTCACCTACTATGAAATGAAATTTTACTAGGAAGTGTTAATTTTCTTATGGTTTGAAAACTGCCATTTATCACCAACTTTCTGATACTGTAGTTTGAAAAGATTAAGGCATCAATACATGTGCATTTTTTACGCATTCTTTTCATGTCTAATCACCTTTCACTCTAGCTGCTGACTTATGTTGGAAAATTAAATACCTTTTTCAAATAAAAGAAGTGTGCTTAGAGTAATCCATAGATAAGTGCACTGCAGCAGTAGCCCATACGTCTTAGATATAAAGCAACCAAGGGTTTTAATGCTTTGGAAGGAGGCAAAAGTTGTACTGGCACTGTACTAAGTTTAAAAACTTTATCCATATTCTGAAGAGAAGACAGGGAGGTATAGAGCAAAAGCTTATAGATAGACAGGTCTTCCATGAGACTGGAATGGAACAGGAGGACTATCCAACTGAAAAAAGAAAGATATTGTTAGCAAAAAGCAATAAAGGTAATTGGGATTGCAGACTGAATGCATTAGCAAGCACAGTGTCTTAAATGGAAACATTTGGAAGAAAACAGAGTTAGATTTTTTCTTACTTTTGATGTTTGTTAGAAAGTATCTATTTAGTGGCCTGAAATATTCCAAAAGAGCAAACCTGAAAAAATGGTTTACACAAAAAATAACATCAACCCCTAAATACCTAGTGGTTTGGTGGCTATGGCACTCAGTGTGCATAGGAGTCAGATTCAACTGAACTGTGTTACTGGGTACTTTCTTATGACAGGGAATAGCTGTAACACAAGAAGCTCAGAAAAGTACATCTCCGATATTGTGGTCAGTAGGGCACTGGTCTACTTTAGTAAAAAGTACTAACCAAGGACAGCTATTGTCTTGCCTGCTTTCAGACAACTGGAATTTGAGAATGAAGTATAGAATAATCATTTAGGCAGCTACTTTACTAAACAGACAAAAATATTTCCTGATAACTCTCTTCTGTGAATCATCTCTTGGACACACCTATTTGTCTCTACTAGCTATAAAAGTCTGGACATATCCTTTGCAGTGGGTTATATGCTTTGACAAAGGAACCAGTGCTGAAGCGCACATCTCTTTGTCATGCCAGAGTAGAGGAACAGATTAACAGTCATGTCAAACCTTAATATCCTTTCAGCTAATTTTTGAGTGCCATAGAGCTTTGCTTATTCTCAGGAAAAACAGATGAAAGTGCCTGCCACTGTCAGGGTCTTCTGCAAACGGCTCTTATAGACTGCATTTGAATGTGGAACAAAAGCATTTTTTATCCCCAAAATGCTTCTTTTTTTTTTTGTTTACACCATCAAATATTCATGAAACTTGAAATGCAGCTTAAAAGTAAGGACACAGCACAACATCTAAAGACTGGACAGTTTACACAATACAAAATGCTGTAGACAGAAGGCTGTCAGCTGCCATGTTAGAGTTTGGCCCAAAATTTCTGTTCACTTATAATATCATTAATTTAATTATTGTGAATTTTTCAAGCACAAGGTATTTCTTGAAGTTTAATAGTATAATCAAATTTATGGGATTTTCTCTACCTGTGTGCCATATATGACACAATTCAGTATTTGGTCACAGCAGTATCCGTAAGTGAGTGCAAAGTTTAGGTGAATCTGTATAACTCTCCACTCAAAACTTTCTCAAATCAGTTAGTACCTTCCTCAGAAATAAATATACTGGGGTCTAGAGCTGGCTGAATAATGAAAAATTATATTAATGGGTAATTATTCTATGAGGAATGGCCAAACTTACACAATAGATTTATTCTCAATAAATTATTTGACCATTTTCACGGGCGACTGCTGTGAATCAAATTTTTGAAGCAGTCAAACTGTCTTCGGTAAGAAATGCACATCTCAATGCTATTAAATGAAATTAAGTATTTCTGCAATATTGTGCATGGTTCACTGTAGCCAAAGAAATACCTTATGCTCTGCAGCAGTTTTTATAGTGATATAAAATATGTCAGATACCTTTAAAGCTATCAGTGTTGCCTTGGGATTTGTCTGCAGTTAAATACCTTTTCTGCATCACCATTTCTGTAGCATTTCGATATCTGTATTTTACAGCACCTGCATGATGGCAGTTAATACACTGACTTCATGAATAAGTAATTTATTTTCAGACTATTCTCTTATTAAAAACCTATGAGATCTGAGAGGTTTATTGTATTGCAGCTGTGTACAGTATATTTTATTATTATTTACTTATATTTTCTAGCATCTTATACTAGGAAGAATACTGCAGTGGTGGATAACAGAGATTTCAGTTGATACAATATAGAGTTTGCTTTTTCAAGAGCAGGCAAGTGACCTGAAAGGTGGGTGTCAGTGCTTCCCTGAACTTCAAAAAGCCACATCGTGCCTGCAATGAGCTCTTGAAGACATCTGGGGAAAGGTGTGGTAGCAGTTGGAAAAAGAGGTAGAAACCACATAGTTGGATTCATTCTACCAATGTGGAATGGTTCCTTGAACTGCAGTCAGTGGCCCTGTACACAGAAAAAGCTGTCTGGTAGTCTTATCAAGTACAGGCATCCTTGCTGAAGCTTTCTTTGGATTATATGATTAAAACACATGTATTAAAGAAGAGCAACATCAAAACTTAAAGG
This sequence comes from Lathamus discolor, assembly GCF_037157495.1. Lineage (NCBI taxonomy): Eukaryota > Metazoa > Chordata > Aves > Psittaciformes > Psittacidae > Lathamus > Lathamus discolor. The sequence continues at coordinate 132,564,943 of NC_088885.1, read as the reverse complement.
CCAAACTAGTCAGTGTTACAAAGACTTTTACTTTAAAACTGCAGAGGAAATATTACACTCCAAAATTGTTACAATTTTAAAGGCAATTAGAGCCATTACGTAGTCTTTCACAACCTGCAGGAGAATAAATGATTTTTTACTCTGATACTATGACTGCACAGATTTTTTAACCTGATATCTATAGGGAAAAAGAAATTCAAAATATTAATTGCAAAATAACCCCAAATGTCAACCAAGAGGAAACTTAATGTTACCCTAAGTTGGAAAGAGTTTATGTCAAAGAAAAAGAAACCCCTCACACCTAAGTCTCTGTTCCTTCTTTTTAATTGTCTTTCATTTCCAGTTTCATAAACATAGTCTTTGTCTAAGTGAGAGCATTAGCTTAATTTCTCTAATTGATATTTTAGCCTTGGCCTTTGCCACAGAGCGGTTTTTAGTCAGTCCTTTTTGGCACCTTATTTTAGTTGGAAGTTCCTACATTTCCAATGTGCTTTAAAAAATAGTCCCTTATTTCTTTTCCATCTTTGAAAAAGCCAAGGTAGTAAAATTTCCCAGACCACTGGTGCTTCCTTATTTCCTGCAGCATCAGAACTTTGACAGAATAAAATATAAATGTGTATATACACCTTTCCTTCTCACCAAACAAAGAGATACCTGATCTGTTTACAATGAATGGAAGATAGATGATTTATACAGGCAGCATCTTAAAATAGTTGCTTGGCAATATAATATATATATATATATATATATATATATATATATATATATAGTGTTTTTTCCCCTGAAGCATCTTTGCTGGCTCACTGCACTTATCAGGACTGCGATTCAGCAGAAGCTCTTCCAAGAACTATGGTAAAGCCCTCATACCTTATAACCAAGTAATTAATGCCTCTTCTGTGGGCTGAGGGAAAAATCGGATAAGAGCCTCCAGCTGGTATCTTACAAATTTGTTCTTTGTCTTCTGCATCCAGAGCAAACTGAGATTTAATTCCACCTCCTAAAATCCTAGAGCTCAGGAGCTGGGGCAGTCTTCTGAGTATCGAGGGACTTGGTCCATGTCTAGAAGAAGAAGAGCAGGTCTCCTGTGAAAAATTAGCTCCACTATGTTTTGAGCACAAAGTTACTTTGCCTTTGTGAGTGCTGTCTGGGACCCACTTGCCCCTGAAATCTTTCTGCATCTTTATCGTTTTTTTTTAAACTAACCTTTTTAAAACCTGTAATGGAAACTTCAGAGATCATATCTTGACTACTAACATACCAGGGCAGAATTATTTTGATTAGTTAAAAGCATTCTCTTTTCTCCGAGTTTTGCTTTGTATTTACCATGATTTTGAAATGTTTTCTTGGATCTTCTGGAAAGTAAAAAAAGAGAAACCTCTTCACTATTATCACAGATTTACTAAGGCTTAGATGTTATCATTTTATCTCAAAACAAAAATAAGCAGGTTGAAATTCAATCTTATTCCTCTCAACTTGTGAAGGAAAACTTATTGTTGAATGCTGCGGTAGTTTTATGATAACCACTCGGAGAAAAATAAATGTTAAAATGTAGCTTAATTAATTCATTTTTTTGGCGGTTCTCAATACTATCAGCCCAGTTTCAGGGAAGAAGAAAATACATGTTAGGAAAGTAAAGGCCACTGATATATGGGGTGTTATTTTTCTTAGTTTAAGCATTTATGTGTGTTTAGTTAATTTGACTGTATTACCTCAGTGCTAGTTAAAAATATTTGAAAACAAATTAGAAAAGGAGTTAACTAGAGTGTAATAGTAAGTTAAACGATGGCTGTGGCTATTTGCCAAAACTAACTGGGGAGGCAAAAGTATAAGAAAAAGGAACTGAATCAAATGCATCTTGAAGTGGATTTTTACTGGCCCACGAGATGCCTTGTGATAATTAAGATAACGAGTGAGCAGCAAAGGAGAACATTTGGGTGTCATCAGTTCACCGGTGGCCAGCATGGTTCAGTTTGTAGAATCATAGAATCAGAATAGTTAGGGCTGGAAAGGACTTTAAGATCATCTTGTTCCAACCCCCCTGCCATGGCCCGGGGCATCTCAGACTAAACCATGTCACCCAAGGCTCTGTCCAACCTGGCCTTGAACACTGCCAGGGATGGAGCATTCACAACTTCCCTGGGCAGCCCATTCCAGTGCCTCACCACCCTCACAGTAAAGAACTTCCTCCTTATATCCAATCTAAACTTCCCCTGTTTAAGCTTTAACCCATTACCCCTTGTCCTATTGCTACAGTCCCTAATGAAGAGTCCCTCCCCAGCATCCTTATAAGCCCCCTTCAGATATATAGTGAAGGCTAACTTATTTCTCCTAGACCTCATTCTGAATGCAATCTATAATCACTCCAGGGAAAATATGGATAGAAAAGATCCAGAAGAACTTCAGAGTGCAGCTTGTGGGTGTGCTTCATAGGGGGCTCTGGTATTTTCAACTTTATTTATGATACCAGTCAGTGAAAGCAAGAAATATCACTGTGAGTGGTGTTGTGCATAGAAAGCCATTATGGTTCTCTTCTGTAGTAAACCTGGTTCTTGCTCTTACCTGTAGAATTTATGAACAAAAAGGGAGACTCAGAAGCCTCAGAGTATCCCTCCAGGTAACGGAAACAAGGTAGCATGGTTGTGTGACTTCTAAAGAATAAGCAGCAAATAAGACATAATAACTAATCCACAGAACAGCACAGAGGCTTATGTTTGGTATTTTAGCCATTCACTGAAGAACTGTGTCAAACAGCATATATTAAAAAAACCAAAATGAACCAGAGCTTATTTATGGCTGTTTTACAGAAGGGTGCAAGTTGTAGCTTAGCTTAATTTGCTCTCTCCCTGGAGCATCATTGAAATAAAGACTGTGAGTTTCACTGTGTCATATAATGCCTCTGGATGCAGCTGGACACCTTTGCTGCCATGCTAATCATGCTTTCAAATAAACTACTTTAGTTTGTGCTCTGAGAAGCTAAAGGGGGTAACTCTCAGAAAATGTACCTTTTTGTCTGATTCATGACAAACTGGAGGGAGAGAGATCAAAGGATGGCAGAGGCATGAAAAGTTTTAAACAGTGCCTGTGATTTGCAAAGGAGTAAATAAGCATAAAGAACCACTCTCCCCTGCACCAGAGTGCATTTTTGAAAACAGAATTTTGGCTTACAGTTTTTGACTTCACTAAGTCTCTTTCCTGTATGTGCTGGCAAAAGTGAGATGGATTTGGCTTTGCTTTATGTTTTTCAGTTTCCCACAGAGCAGGAAATGTAGGTAGCCTGAACAGTGTGTTGCAACCTGGCTTAGTTTGCTGCCTTTCTAGGGCATTTCCTAGAGAAATTATGATTCTATGACTTAATGTACTTGTAGATTATGTAATCAAATTACTCTAAGACTTGCTGCATTAGCACCACACTGCCTCTTGCCTGGAAGCTATCTGTTCTTTTTATGAATATCTACAAAAATGGAAACATGCTAAGGGTTCACATACAAAGCACATTTTAAAATTAAACTCTTGCTTTTTATTATTTTTTTAATTTTTATTTTTTGTGTAAATGTGTGCATTCCTGATAAATCATGGGACAGGTGTCTGGGAATAAATTCTTCTGAATTATTAAGCATGCACACACTATGTTGTAACTGTCATTATAATGCATATAATTTCAACAAAAATTATATATAATCATAGTGAAGTGCTGGGGTTTTTTTTTGTTCTTTTTCTTCAGTAATTGGAATAATTGCCAGAGGTTTCAGTTGTCAACATTGTGTCTGGGATGTCTCATATTATTTATGCTGGGGTTCATGAGGTGAAAGTGAAAATCCTTTACAAAAGTGGTGACAACACTTGCTGAGATAAAAGAAAGAGGTAACAGTATTGGCACTAAACGGATTGGATTGGCTGTCAAAAGAGTACTACAGAGAAAGAGAAAGCCACTCAAATAAAATTGACTTCTTTTGGAGGTCAGATGGAAAAAAAAAAAAAGAGAAAAGAAGTATATGGTGTTGATTTTCTAAAGAAAAATCACAAGAATTAGGAATGTTAAATCATAGCACTGGATATTTGAATTTTTATGAACTGCTTTGCTCTTCTTTACTCACGCAGGTTTGTGAATGTACATGAACCTTGTTAGAAAATGTCTTGCTAACTTTTTTATGAACTGCAGGATGAGAGACTACATGTGAAAACTGCTAGTCTCGAGGGATTACTAAGAAGCACCTTAGCTTTGCAAAACTCTTGCATAAATATGCAAGCGTGTCTATACATGTTCAGCCTGGCATTATTCATGCCAAAGTGACTACTCAGGATAATGGTTTTTACCTCAGAAGTCGGCCCAGCAGAGGCATATATTATGGTCATGGTTGGTCTGGAGTACAGCAACCCAGGGGCATTTCATACAGCATACATACTGTTTTAGAGAATTAAGCAGAATAATAATATAATTAAAACTCTTTGAGTAATCAATATTTTTAAACTATTTTTAATTAATTAAGCTAGTGTAATGTTTTCTATTAAAGCTGCTATGATTTCTAGCTTCATTTTATGCTGAGGAAAATGAGATTACTTTATGGTAATAGATATGTAGACATTTTCAGAGCATGTGTTATTATAATCTTCCCTAAAAGGTAGTAGCAGCTTTCAGAGAGCCTCAAATAAATCCCAGAATAAAAGAATACAGACAAATAATGTGATAATCATTTATTTGTTATCTCTTTTGTAAAAATCATTCTCTTCAAGCAGTGCTAGAGATTTAAAACTGGAAAAATAAAATTACAAAAAATACCAATTTTCACAATTATGGAGGCAGTGACATATACCATAAACCCCGCACATAAAAAAATCTGAGAAAAAAACACTGCAATCATTTCTTGTATGAAGTAACTGCAGCTACTTTCCTCTCAGCTTTACTGGCCTAATGAGCCATAAATTTTTCTGCTTCTCCTGATACAGTAAAAATATGAGTATTGCCTTAGAAACTAATTGGAGGCGTTGCTGGGTAAAGCCTGATATAATCCTATTTTAACTCTCTCATCTACAGTTCAGATTGAGGAGGATTTCGAGAAAGAAGAATTATAATAGAGGGGTTTTTCCTTTAAAGTACATTATTCAATAAGCCTGTACCACTCTGTCTCTCTTTAGTTAGAAGTTCAAGTCAGTGGCACTTGAGAAGAATGTTTTATCAATCAGGACCTTGGTTTCTTGATAAAGCAGATTGTCATACATCAGGGAATGCAAAAATCCAAGCAGTGGGCCATTTGTTTACATACAATTTAACTACTATAGGCTGTAACTTCAGCTGATGTAAATCAACATACATCTTGAGTCCACTGATTCCAGGTCAACCTACATCTGGTGGTGATTGTCTGGTTCCATTCCCCACTCATAGGTCTATATACATATGCTAAAGAACAAATTGATTGATATACTATTTGAATAACACCTGGAGCTCTGCAAAATTCAACCTTTCTCAGCCTCTCATGCTGTCCAAGAAGAAAATTAGCATCATGATTAATTTTTAATGTTTTCAGTGTCAAATCTGCCTCTAACTTTAAAATAGACAAGAAGAACTCATCTCAGTGAATGGACATATGCTGCTAATCTTGATTCTGTTCCAGAAAAGATTTATAATGCTTAAGGTATTTAGTTTTTATAGAAGAAACTAATGAAAGACTTCAGTAACTTCACCTATTAACTTCAATAACTTATTTAATAAATAATTATTAACTTCAGTAACTTACATTATTGGGAAGCTTAGCAGGACCTTTCAGAAAGATTAGGTAGTTATAGCAGAGAAATTGGAAGTATGTTTCAAAGCACGAACTGAACATTTGCAGGTGAGACTCCAGGCAGACTGTCTCCATCAGGATTTTATTCCAGCTTACCCTGAAGTATCTTGTGGCTGCCTTGAAACACCAAAGGATCGTTTGGGGGTGCCTCTCTTCCTAAAATACATGTCTGATATGCTGCCTTTGAGGAAGATGTCAGTTTGTGACACAGATTTTTTTCTGTTAGAGCAGAGAAACTATCTCACAGCAGTGTATACACACAGTTTACTTTCTCTACTGGAAGACATTAAAAATGAGAAACATGCACTGGGAGGTATGATTCACACCAAAACAGAGAGAAAAATCTCTTCTGTGCTAGATTTCAGAGATCTCCAGCGCACACCCCCGCAGTAGGACACCAGCTCATTAGCTTTTTCTCTCTCTGCAGGCACAGCTGGATGGCATTTCAGCTCCAAAAAGCAGGTTGTACACATTTGATGCTCTCTCTTTCTTTGTGAGGCTAGACTTACACTGGAGAATTTCAACTGCATTTCTTGCTACACACCTCCTTGTTCTGTGTTCTTCACAGCTGGAAAAGGATTCTGCTTCATAAATAATTAAAGAGAAGGAGAAACTATTGTAGACCATAGATTTTAAGTACATAGGTAACTGAAGTCAGCTAGTCTGACTTCCCATCTGCACAAGCCAGGCAATTTTATTCGCATTTCATATAGGTGCTCCTGGGGGCTGGAGTTCAGACTGATAAATGAAATAAGGACACCCAAAGCCAGAGATTTCTGCTACTTTTGTGTTTCTTCAGTTCATTAAAACAAGGAAAACTGTTCTAGAAATGAACTGCCTGTCTGTCAAGAATGATAGATGAGACACTGACAGGATCTTCAAGAGACTGTGCTGAGTTAGGATCCACCTTTAGGGTGGAAAGGCAATGCAGGAGCAAGAGGACATTCACCCATCAGGGTGTAAGTTTGTGGCTTCTGGCAGTGGGAGGAAGACTCCATTTCAACCTGCAGCTATTTGACATAAAATATAGCTCCAGTACCCTAGCAGCAGAGAAACAAGTCCTACTGGGGAAAGACCCTGGGTCAGATATCTAGGTTTGACAACTAGGATCAGTGCTACAAAGAGATGAGTACAAGTGGAAAAGGGGTGGCATAAACAAGTGAGCACTTGCATGCACAAAATGTGCTGTTCAGTATGGACAGGAGGGCAGGGAAAGGAAGGAGAGCCTTGAATGTTGAAAAACTCCAGTAAGAAACCAGAGGCCAACAAGGTGAGATGGGTCTAATTTTGGTATGTTTTCTTGGGGGTCTGTAACAGATCATCTGGGGCAGAGAAGGTGCTGATGAGCCTTAAACAGCTATTTCTTGTCCTCATGGGGTTCTTTTATACATCCAGAGGAAGGGCGTCATGGCATTGATCTAATAATAAAGCTGAAATACACAGCATGCTCTTTTGTCTCAGTCCTTACAGGCAAAGCCCTCTTCTGGGACCTCTGCTTTTATCAGTATAACTAGGTCAGTAACAGCAACACATTGATTATACTTTTCAGAAAAGGAGCAATAGACTTTTAAAATAACTTCTAAAGTTCCTGGATTCATACAGTTAAAATAATAGACTTCAGGGAAATGAAAGCATTTTGCTAATACAGAGACTTTTTGTAATTTTGGTTCATATCCATACCTTTAAATTAAATATTAGGCAAATGATCATGAATCAAATGACTGCTTTTACAAGACAAATTATTATGATTGAATTGTATTCTAATTTTCTCTTATTGATTTTATACTGATTTTTCTTTAGGAAAAAATAGATATAAGATTATCCAGCATCAAATGATATAATAGTATGAAAAGAACTTTGGAATAAGGTCTGCATTGTCCTCCAAATGTACCTTTCTGGGAATGGGCTTGTTGCCATGCAGCAGTAAACCAGCTACTACTGCTATATTCTTTGCTTTCTCTGGTGGGTAATACGAAATGGAATTCAGGTTCTACAAATATGTGTGTAGATAGCAATTTGCTGTTGGTGGAGGACAAACACATATAATTAATCTTGCCAAGGTCACAACAATTCCTTCCCCTCACTGTGCTGTGACTCATAATTTATGCCCAAAAGATCACAAGTCTCGGATTGATTTAACATTTTTCTTTTTCCTTTTTCTGTTTCCCAAAAAATCCTTCAAAGCAAAGTAAAACATCAGTGTCATAGTAGAGGTTTATCTTCAGTTACTGTTTCTTCATGTGAGATCTGTAGGGATAGTGTAAAGCAACAGGAGAACCAGTATATCTAAGGATCTGGCTCAAAGCCCAGACTAAAAATGAATTCAACAAAAATGTCTCTATGTGGCATCTGAAACAACACTATGGATAAAAATAAATTCCTAGAACAAATGTCTCCCTAGTTGTTCAAAATATGTGGCAGTCCAACCAGCATGCCAAGCAGGGTTTAGAATTATTTTTCTGCACTGCAGTGCACTGCACTGCACTGTGTACTTCCAACACTAACTGGAAGTGATTTCCTAACTGGCACAAGATAGAATTGTAGAATCATAGAATAGTGAGTGTTGGAAAGGACCTTAAGATCATCTCGTTCCAATCCCCCTGCCATGGGCCAGGACATCTCAGACTAAACCATGTCACCCAAGGCTCTGTCCAACCTGGCCTTGAACACTGCCAGGGATGGAGCGTTCACAACTTCCCTGGGCAGCCCATTCCAGTGCCTCACCACCCTCACAGTAAAGAACTTCCTCCTTATATCCAATCTAAACATCCCCTGTTTAAGTTTTAACCCATTACCCCTTGTCCTATGACTACAGTCCCTATGTGCATACACATTTTTCAGCCTGATGACTGTGTTGCAGAACACAATAGAGTGCAAACTGTCCAAGGTAGCACAGTTTCAGCAACTGTGTCAGTTCTGCAATATCTCTGCCAACCCAGTGCTTGGCCTTTCTCACACAGGAAAAGTGAACTCTCTAGAATTCGCTGAGTGTATATGGAGGTGTCGCATGCCAGCCAAAGGCTGGAGCGCAATTTTGTTCGTATTCTTGGGAACAGAATAAAGACACAAAATGAAGTCAAGCACCAAGGAACTTTATTCGCCCACTAACAAATGCCCACCAACAAATTCAGAAATGAGAGAGAGAAAAGAAGGAAAGTAAGAGCAAAGAGTAAAATAGTTCATAGCAGTAGCTACCACCCCAGAGCTGCAGCATCCCAACAGTCTGATTGGTTCAAAGTCCAGTGGGGGAAATGTTCCTTCAGGTCCTGGTTGGTGCTGTTCTTTTATAGAGTTGTAACCACATCCTCCACCCTGTGGTGGTGCGCATGCCCAATGCTGTCACTAGGGGGTCTTCTCCCCCACCATGGTTCCAAGGTGTAGCAATGTTAAGGCAAACATCCTGCACCCAAGGTGTCAATTGGTGAGCGATGTGGAGACAGATATCCTGCACAAACTTCTGCTGTGGCTGTGGTGTTGGTTTTCCTGCCATAGAGATGTGGAGACAGACATCCTGCTGTGGCGGTGGTGTTTTCCCTGACACAGTCTCTTACAGGAGACCAAAAGAATTGGTGAAAGTCAATCAGACTTCACTTCCAAAATTTATTAAAGACCAGTAATTTATTCTTACCTCCACGCCCAGCCCCATTATCCTCCCATTTTTTGTCTTGTTCAAGTTATAAATTGTAGCAAGGCTAAATAATTTTCATTCTGTGCTTTATCCCTCACACAGAAAAATCTGGGGTTGATGGGTCTTAAGAGATGATTGTTTTACGATATATAGTTAACCTGCCTCAGAGAAAATCAAGTACTATGACCAAATAATTTAAAATAAATAAATTAGTATCTGTACTTCAGTGTATGCTATGCATATATGAGTGTATGCATCTCTCAGATGCAAATGTATTCCTATTGAGACAAAGATTTTAATAAGAAAGTTTCATTGTTTTGAAAAAAAGTAAAATGCAGTACAAGCAAAAAGTAGATTTAGATGAAGATGCTTGTCTTCTGAAGGACAAGAATTGTGATTATAATAAATAAGTAGTAATTGTTCAACAAGACAGCTAAATTTAAAATTACTAAGTACCTGTCTTTTTTTTAATAACCACATTTTCATTTTTATCCTCCTCATTATGAAATTCTTCAAAATCTTAGTTATTGCTAGAGACTATTAAGTACATTGAAAGGATCTGATTACTTTATACTCTGATATGGTGTGGTTTAAAATGCTTCACCATTTGCAGCTTCTTAAAGCAACGTTGAAACATTCCTAGACCTGTTTCTCAATAAACGTGGTATTGTCAGAATTATAAGTTATTACTCAGTGTCACTCTAAACCTTTTACAAAGTCTAATGATTTATCTTAATTTCCCGTGTGTTTACAGACTTCCTCATCCCCAGATTTTATATATATCCTTATGGATAGCCTTCTGTGTCAGGGCCTACTCACAGGTCTTGTCATACATGTATAGGATAGTTTGTTCACTCATGGCAATAACAACTCTATGTAGGCAAAAACAGAAGCTGAAGTCAAAAGCAGCTTTTCTAAAATATGCAGTTCTGGCCACTCTTAGAAACCAGATGTTAAATAAACAGGCTGCTGGCCTGCCTCAGCACAGTATGTGCAGATCTACCTTTGCAACAGTCAGGATTCAGCATCATCTTTGTTTTGAACCATTTGCTCCACCTGCATACAGCACACCAGATAATAAATGGAAATGCTCACTTAAAATGGGCTGATCAATCATATAAGGAAAATGTTGCCTAACATATCACTGTAGAACTTCATTAAAATCCCAAGATCAACACTCTCAAACTCTGAAGAAAGGAGCTGTGGATGTCTCTCCCCTGAGAGAACATTCCAGATGTTTCCACTTTCCAGATGTTTTCTTGCATGGATTGATAAATAATCCAAGTTTGCATCACCTGCCAAGGCAGCCTTTTAAAAAATAAAGATTATTCTGTATTTTCAGACTGCATTTATTGTGGTTGTAAAGTTGCAGAAATTTATCAGGATCCAAAAAGAAAACCAATCAACAAAGCTTCCCTCCCTGCCCTTTGGCATAACTGACATAGTCTAATTCAGTTTTCTTACTCTTGAAATCACACAAACCCACTGAAACTCGTTTGTAGTTCTTGGTCTTAGAGAAGCTTTGCCATTTCACAAAAGCTGGAAAATTCAAACTTTAAAAATATCACTCTTGGCATGGTTTCCCTTCCTTTTTCTGTAGTGTGAATTATGTCTATCACTTGTGTTTGATTTTTTTTTTCTTTCTTCTTTCTTTTTTCTTTTAAAGGAAGTGGGAAAGGTCATTTTGTAGCTTTTACATGCTTTTTCAGGTCTGAGGAGCTAGAATACATAATCACACATACAGAGAAAAAGGGAGGAAAAAACATCCTGGATATCATTTGTATAATTTCACTTTACCACTAAGTGCTACAAGGAAAGAAGAAACAGCAGTAAAGTACCACAGAAGTGCAAAGATTAATCTGCTTTATCAAAGTACATTTTGCTGTGAAAGTGACTGCAAGGCTTTCCACACCATATTTTTGCATAATCATTCTGGTGGTGTTATTCTCTAATCAGCACAGTCAGTGGTGGGAGAAGATGCAGACTGTCAGGCCCTCTGATTGCTTCCCCAAACTTCTGCATCAGCCCAAATTTACCTGCAGACAGCCTTGTTTAGGCAGCATATCACCTGAACCCAACTCAGAAGGCAGGTTGGTAGAGGTGCTGGCAACTACAATGAAACCATGTCAGCCAGAACAAGGAAATTAAGTCACCCACCCTTTCTGAAGAAGAAACCCACCACCATTTGTGTGCAGCTGCAGTAACACTAGCTATGGTTAACATCTGTCTTGCTCTGATCCAGGTTAATAATAGAGCTGCATCATATGTACACATCTCACTTTTATTTAAATTCAGAAATTCTCAGCTAGGTTCATCTGGTTTGTTTTAGGGAAGCTGTCAGACCCTTGAAAGGAGTGGAAGCTAGCAATGTGGAAACCTATCTAGAAATAAACCATGAAAACATAACCACGGATTTTTCATGTATATGCAGTGCTATGTAGAGGGCAAAGGGAGAAGGAATGTGTTTTCCCTTATAGCACCCTTGGGAAGCAGACTTTGCTGCCTGATTTTTCAAAGTCAAGTCAACAGTCTTCCTAACAAAACAGCTATCATAATATATAGATAAGATTTGTTAAGATACCATATCTTGACATGGTACGATTAAGACAAATTAGTCATATCTTGAGGACTCCATTATCAGCAGTAAAAGCAGAATAGTCCTAAATATAACTCCACCTGTGACTGAATAAGCATGCTTATCATTCCTTCAGTGCAGGGATTTAGGCAGTGCTTTTTCTATGTGGGTCTAGGTGCACAATCCAGCATTGCAATTTTTTTTCTTTCAGTACACCCAGGGAAAAAAAAGTAAGTAATATTCTTCCTGTGCTTTTTGCTATAAGCAACATACTTCAAAGACTGATTCAGATTTTAAATGGTGAACTGGTATGAGTAGGAAGGCTACTGCAGATAGAAAAGTGACTGGGACTAAAAGGAGAAATAAAAATATTTTAGAAAATTACCACACATGACTACTTATAGCTATTTAATACTTCTTTTCAAATAGATTTACTTTGGTCTAAACAAATTGTAATTCTCAAAGACATGATATTGAACTTACACTTGCTATAAGTCTTTTCTTAGATAAAAAAGGTCTTTTTATGTTGGAAAGAAAGAATTATTCTGCTTTCTCAGTTATAAACTGAACAGATCTTTCAATGATTTCTTTCCACATAAAGTGATGCTTATAAATGCCGTTTAATAGTGTCTTTATATTTGGTGGCTTTAAAGACTGTCAATTTTACTGTAATGGAAAATATATAAACTTCAAGTAGAATTAGAAAGAGTGAGAGAAAATGAAATTTTATATTGAAAAATCAAGCTGTTCATAAACAACATGTAGTCCCCAGAAATCCAGAAATGATTCACAGGTACCGGAGCTCTGGATTATTAATATTAAGACAATCATTATGATTGCATCAGTGTTTTTTTCTTTTTTTTCATTTATTGAACTCCTTTTAGCAAGTAAATAGGTGTCTGAGAGGAAAGTTTGATTTATTTTTTTTTGTTTTTTCAAAGGGTAGCCCAAAGCTGTCTCAGACCAGAGATTTTTCTAAAAGGGGCTGCAGGAATTAGATGCTCAGCTGCTCTGATATGTCAAGAGGGATCAAGCTTCCCTGGGTTTCTCTGAAAATCCCAGCTTAGAGAGGTACAGTGGGTGGTGGAAGTTGTGTCTGATTTCCTTCTTTTGAGATGAATTTGAAATTCCAAAGGAGTTTTCCTGCCCTTATTCCCTTTCCAGGCATCACATTCCTATTGTTTCATTCATCATCCATTGTGATTGTGCAGTTTTGCTGGGAGCAGGCTAGAAGTCTGACCTTGCAAAACCCCATAACAACATCATCCTCACCCTCCCATCTTTCCCTCAAATTATGAGCCCCTTTCCATTAGCTCAGGCAGTTTATTCAACTCACTCTACAATATCAAATGAGGTGGATGCAAGGCAATGGGCACACTGCCACTGCCTGGAGTATTCCTCACCTGGGAAACTTCCCCTCACTTGCAGGTACCAGACTGATCTAGTTTAAACTGGTAGGTTTTACCCTAAAAAAGAAGAGAAAACTTGCAGCTTTTAAACAGTCCTAGCTGTAAGCCATTTCCAATTCTGCTGCCTTCTCACTAGTCTTTGTGGCTGACACTGTCCGGACCTGGATACCCCAAAAACCTCCAGGAATCTTATAAGGCCACTGCAAAGTCTCCCAGAAAGTGTCTGGCCTGCCCTGGTAGCTCCTTTTATGATCAAGCTTTTATGAAAGCAGCTGTTTCCATTCTGTACCTTGCCTTTATATAATTAATTGCAATCCACTTCTTTAGGTCTGCTCTCAACAGTGTGCAGTTTCTCTTCTTGATTAAATTTGTGAATAATTAATTAAATATACTTCCAATCATTGGCACTCACAAATAAACTAGATTTTACAATTTTTCTGATGAAAAATCATGAAATCTTAGCTACTTTTTTGTCATAAAATGCGTCTCACTGAAATCTGAGTTGTTTACAGCCGTTGACTGATCTTACAGTGCACGACAGATACATGTGACATTTGTTCGTATGAATCACCTCTAAATGAAATCTGTTGTGATGGATGCATCTCTTCTGTGACTGACCTCTGCAATCCACCATAGGTCAGGTCATAGTTGTCATGAAGCATGAGAAATAGAGTAGAACCTAATCTGTAGGAAAATAACAAAGAACTACCATATAAATGACAACTTTTTGTGGTTGTGTGAACTACCTAAGGAAATATAGTTTAAATAGAACTGATTTGAAACAAGATATTTTAGTTAGATAATCTGAAATAATATGCAAAGGTGAGAATGTATTTTTTTCTTGAAAAGCAAATGCTCAATTAAAATGCACAACATTTTCTAATTTTCCCAGAGCATTTCACTCCATGAGAAGTACAGATATTTCTGTTCTTGCTTTTAAGATATAGAAGTATTAAAACTATCAAAAAATTCTTTGCAACATTAACTTTATGCTAAAAATAGTTTTTCTCCATGTAATAAAAAAATTGTTTTCACTATATTCTATTTGATAGCAAAGTTAAATTAATAACCCTGATGCCATTTCATTAGAGCACTTGCTTCAGCAGCATCTTTGCAGTAAACCGATAAACCTACCAGATTCTGTGCACACAGCAGTCACTTTGTGCACATCAGGGAGCAGCAAGAGCCCAACTGGTCCACTGAGGAGGATGAGATGGGAGCTAAGTACAGGTATGTCATGGGCAGGGCAGTGCCCTCCCTGACAAAGGCACAATCCTACTGAATCAGGGCAGAGTGTCAAGAGGGACAGGGTTCATCAGCAGTCCCAGGCAAAGTGAGTAAAGTCTGGGATGAGCCATGGGATCTCCTTAAGGAAGGCAGAAGGTGTGGCTGGAGACAGAGCAACCTACAGTGCAGCTGCAAAGTCTATCCAAGAAACCTGCAAACCAAGACAGCCTGTCTTGTCCCTTCATGTGCTTCTTACTAGGTGATGGTCACCTAGTCTAACACCTTAAACAAGGATATCGTTTGTGGATCAAGAGATTTTTCCAAGCTTCTCTAAGGAAAATATTATTTTAGAGACTTCCTTTAAAAAAAAAAAAAAAAATCAGTTGAATTGGTGATATACAGTCCTCAAACCCATCAATAAACACAATACAAAGAAGTCCGTCCAGTTTCTCAAGATCCCTTTCTTTGCTGGGGCTTGCGTATGAACACTTGGCAATGCACAGATCATTGGGGACAGATAAAATGTCTGATACTGATTGCTAAATTAAAGGTCTCATCTCTCAATAAATTTAACTCATAAAGTGATTAAGAGCTTCCCTTGAAAATTCTCAGAAAATTAAATTTTTACTCAAAGAGTAAATGCAGTAATTTGGGGTATTAATTAATAGTTTCTTTATAAATAATTAATCCTATTAACTGCAAATCTGAGTGCAAAACTGCAGTTTCAACCAAAAATGTCTCACTTTCATTCTAATAATAAAGGCTGTCTGACATTACACCTATCACAGCAGGCCAGAACACTCCTGTGTGCACAGTTTAATAGCAATATACAGAACAGGAATTGTCACTAGGTTAATTTTGTGTAGAAGAAACCAGAGTGGAGTGCTGTAGTATAGGTAACACAGTCTAGTAGCTAAGCCTGAGCACATGAGCGACTCTTTTGCCCTTTTATTTTCTAAGGAAGCGGGAAATGCTCTATTTGACGACCTGACTTGTGCTGTTGCTTCTCCTCCTGAGTTACCAGCAGTGTATTTGTACTTCTCTGAAGCATGAGAAGTGCAATGTAAGCTGAAACACAATAGTATTCTCTCCCCTATGCTGCGAAGGAGTCATTACAGTATGTTTCTGCTCAGTAACACTAGAAATATACAGCTGTAATGTGTCTAGCTTTGCTTTATGTTTTTTAAGCCTCAACTTGTCTCCATCAGGTCCTATTATATAGTCTCTGATCACGTTGATCATGCACTTCAAGGATGCAGAGAGGTGCTAGAAGCCCCAGGTAAGCAGTCAAGGAAGAACCTGTTTCCATATTCCCTTTGTGCTGTCAGTTACTGCTTTGTTTATGCGCTGAAGGGAAAAACAAGAATAAAAAGTTTATGCCCTTCTTAAAAGAACAGCTATTGTTGTTTAAATACTCTTGTGGAAGTGTTCATTATCCACAGAATGTCTAATCCCTTTCTGAATACTATTCAAGCTCTTGGCTTTTGTCAGCTAACTCATGGAGAAACAAATGGCATTAGAATTACATTTATAGTTCAAGGAAGGTGGCCCAGATTCTGCAGTTCAACACGCTCTATTTTAACCAAGAAGGACACAGTAAGAACTGAGAGCAGTAAGAACTGAGAGCTGAGGAGCAGTTTCTAAAGAAATGCAAACCATCTTCATTTTTGTATTAGCATTTTTGCTTTTTACTCAAACTATAAAGATGGGCATGGTTACAAACCTGTTACGTCCTTCTGAAAACTGTTACCTCTAATACTGTTTTAGCTGATAGGAGTCTGAACATAAACTTTTTGTAATAGATATGTGAGCATATGAGCATGAATATATAGTGCAACAAAAGTTTAACAGAGCAACATACAAACCAAGAACAGTACAGGTTATTAATTATCAAGGTTTTATTAATATATGAATAGGTAGGCCTTTGAAAAAAAAATCCCACACAAAAAAGGCCAGTGTCTTATAAAAAATGTTGTACCTTTCTCCTACTTGCCCCTTTTTATGCTCTTCCACATGGCTGTCCCTGTGACACCCAAATGCCCGGAGTATTACCTCACAGCAGCGAGAATGCACAAGATCTCTGTAATGAATTTAACTGCTATTAAAAAAAGAAACTCATTACAATTCATGCATAGCAAGTTTATATGAGGATGTAGTTATACCCTTTATAATATTCTGCCTAATATTCCACTAAGACAGAAGGACAAGGAAAGATGTCTGTGAGGTTCCTAAGTTCTGGTAGGGGTGCATCCCACAGCCCTCATGGTAGGGATTGCCCCTAGGACTCAGGTCTTCCTTCCCTGGAAATGACTCCGTTGGCCAGTGTAGATTGCTTTTCAGTCAGGTTTGTGGCTGGGTTACAGGGCTCCTTTGGTGTAGCTTTACTAAGCAAAGTGTCTCTGACTCTAAACCAGAGGTGAACTTAAAATTCAAAGGGAAAAAAGAAGTCTACACCACTTTTATGTTCATTTCACAGTTCATGGTGAGAAATTGTTCTTATTTTTCAAGCTCCTACAGTGCTAAGCTGAGAAAATGGGCCTTCAGTAATTTTCTTTTAATTGGGAGCCCAGCAGTACAAAGATTGCAAAGGCTGGGATATATTTTGAAATAGCTGCAGCTAGCACTGTGGCAATAATTGAGTCTAGGCGTGACTAACGTATAGTCCATTTAATGGCAATGATAGGTGCCAAAGTCTGACATCCTTTCATAGGTGATAAAAGGATAATTTAGCACATCCTACATCTAATGCTTTTTTTTCAGTAGGTAACAAAAGATCAGGGTTTTAGTTCCTATTTTAGTTAACTATTATAGGACTCACCATTAGTTTTATTGCTGCCAACTTACTTTCATCAGCTTGTCCAATTAGCTACTCCCTCAGTCAAAACTTTTCTTTGCATTCTTCATCCAGTTTTACTAGCATCTTCGTCTAGTTATTCTATTAAAACACCACAGTTAAAACTGGAGGCCCTATTCAGGAGCCTAAACATCCACATCTATGCCATTTCAAATGTCCTGAGTAACTGAAACATCTGTTGTTACAATTCCAAAACCGACACATCAAGGAAGCAATATATGTGCCTAAACACAGCATCTGGAGTTATTTTTAGTATGCCCCCTTTTAGATGCTCCACAAAGGTATAAGGCTCACATAGTCCTGTCTATACTTGTCAGTCCCAGGTGGACGTTTCAGTTAAGTTTACAGTATTACTGTTCACTCAGTACTTTTCCAAGTCAAACCGTTAGGACTACAAGCACTGAAAGACTCACATGATGTATAGATGCCTCAGTTCAACACTGCAGTCCTCAAGATGTGCCCTAAACTGTAGTCCCATCATGCTACTTTGGTTCAGGAGGCAAGAAAATGGTCACTCTGGACTTTGGCTAAGTTGCCTTAGACTTAATAACTCTGTGTGTCCTGTTTATGCAGCTCATGCCCACAGCTCATCTGTGTGCATACAAGAACTTATATTTTTGTTAGGACTATCTCAGATTTGTCTTTGAATGTTCTACTCTGCATCCTGCACAAAATATAGATTTTATCCAGTGGCATTTTGGCAATGAGATAACCTCACACTCTGCCTTCCAACAGCCTTATAATCTTTCTTGAGATACTTACCCGTGTATAAAGCTCATTGGGCCAAACACAACTCACATATGGAATAGGAGAACCAGCTTGCCTCATTGCCTCACTGACTGAGTCTCCAACTGCTACCTCCCTGATGCAGAGCTGCAGAGTTTTCTGATAGGACTCTGATTCTTGCCATCTGAAACTGTGCTTTGTGTGAACTAAGCACTCATTGTCTATGAAGTTCATGCTGAACAGGATGAAAGAAAGCAATCTGAGCATGACTTCAGCATCTCCAGGACTCTACTGGGAAAAGAATGTTCCTGCTTCAGTAAATGGTCATACTTAGAATCTGTTTTGCATATTCACAAGAGATTCTAATGATAAAGAATATATATAAGATGGGTGTTACATGATGATTCTAGCATGCTTCCTGGGCATCTCAAGTATCTTTTTAATATAAAACTTATGGACGTCATTTTGCTCTAACATAGAATCATGGCATCATAGAATAGTTGAGGTAGGAAAGGACCTCTGGAGGTCAGCTTGTCCAGCCACAGTATGTGCTACTGAGGCACAACTACACTGGTAGGTGCAGGGAAAATCTTGGCCTTCCTTTGCACCATGAATAAGCTGGAAAACCATAGATGGCAGCTCCTGTGCTAATGCTAGCACCAGGGGAGCTGTGGGGCACACTGTGAAACAAACTAGCACAAACACACCTACTCCTGTAAAAAACAGTATAGGTGTATAGCTACCACACAGTACCTGTGTGGTTATACTGCTTCTACATCTCAGCTGAAGGATCAACATAGACTACAATGTTAGATGTATTGGCTCATATCTTTAATAGCTTACAGTTCTCCCTGATGCTCTGTTATTCTCTGTAAATGTGCTTAATCTTTCAGCCACATGTGCATTAAGCAGCCTTCCTGGGAGGAGACTGCTGATGCTCCTTCTGTTTGGAAGGATCCATATTAAGTTCAAAGTAAAGACTTTGAGAGATTCAGCCTGCAGGGATTTTACGAGGCCAGGACCCTATTTAGTCCTCTCAGATTCTTGCTGTTACCAATAGTAAAAGCCTGTGAGACATCGAAATGGCCTCTTCATGCTCTGGGTTCCCCATACATAACCAAGAAAGGAGTCAACCTTCTTCTTTTGTCACTGCTTGAGGTCTGCAGATGAAAAACAATCTATAAAATAATTTTTAAAGAGGAGATCATAAACTCTGTGAGTGTGTTAGTCCTCCAAACACAGTCTCTTACGACTTCACTGAAAAAAGTGAAGGTTCACAATCCTCAAGGAGTTTTCCCTGGCCAGTGGAAATGGGAAGGGATCTCCTCCATCTGCAAGTCTTTGGGTTGTGCAGGAGTGAGTGTGCACATATGCACTCACTCATGCTCTACATTCCTAGAAAGACCACTTCTCTTAATTTGTCTCCTCTGAAAAACCTTGTAATTTAACAGAGGAGACAAAGCACACACAAAAAGGGGATGAAGGTGATAGGTAAAAATCTTGATCTTGTCCCCTATAAAAAGACACCTTTGACAGCTGCTATCTGAGGAAGCTGTTGGAAACCTAACATCTGCTTGGGTTCTTCCCTTGAGTACGCAGGAGCAGCAGATGTGGGATTTCACAGAGCTTCTCTTGTTAAGTCAACATCTGATAGAGCAGTCAGCAATGTCATTTGTCCACATAGTTGCCCAAATGCAATTCCACTGGCAGTGATTTTTGTATTTTTTCTTATTGCCATTATTGATTATCTGTTACTGTCATGTTAACTTGTGACATGTCCTGCGTCCTCCAAAACCAGTGTGGAACAAATTGGTCAGAATGACTCATGTTTAAACTGGTAGAGCTCCTGGATTACTCTTTTTCCACCTTATTGGCATACCACAAAAAACACTTAGAACTTGCAATTCACATACAAATGATCCTCAAGTAAATGGAGAAGAATCCAAATCTGAAAAGTTACTCAGCCTTGAAATCAGCACAATCGATTATATGCAGCTTGCTGTCAAGAACCACTTTTGTGTTCCTGATACATGACCTGATACTCTTGCTCTCTGAAGCCTGCTACCTTAAATAATAGTGTTCAGTGAATAGGTTTGTAAAACAGCATGTCAAACACTGATACATTGATTAAAAGTAATGTGGTGTGTCATCACAAACACAGTGTAACTCCTGACATATATCACGGAAAGTTTTCCTGTATGGATCTAAGAAATGTCTAGGCACTTATTTGCTTGGTTTCACATATTGCATAAAACTTTGTCTTTCTGTGTTAAGGGGAGACCAGAATATAAAAGACTGTGTTGGGGAAAGAACCCCACTCTCAACCCGTATTCATCACACTGATTTATGTTTTGTGCATAATGAGTTGTGTAACAATTACATAAATCAGAATTTTGATTGACTGAAAATATGAGTTATTGCATTTTCTATTGCATTTTGATTTGCTGTTTTTAAGAGCAGTGTTTTTGTAGACAAGCTGATCGAACCATATAAGGATGGTCTAAGGGTAAATTAGAAAAAATACCCAGATAGGGTTGTACCCCTGGAAACTTTCCTATGTTTATCAATTCTACTTGTTAGTCTAAAAAGACATCTTTCTACTAAACTTATTTCCTATTTATGTTTATGAAGTATTTTTTGTAAATACTTTCTGAATGTTGTATTTGCTAAATGTTTACTTTTTATAACATAGCAGAGAGAGAGAAAAACGAGTTTTTTAAAAAGAGATTAAATTAAGAAAATGTGCTTTAAAAGCTCAAGAATATTCTGAAAATAAATGTTTGTGGTCTTCCCCTACTTGTCAGAGATAGCGAACATTGCTTACCCTGTACAGGAATGATTTAAATAAATAAGATGAATTAACTTCATAGAACATTAAGCCAAAATCTTTGCTGTTTTAAGACAGTGCTACCTCATTTACCTGAGAGCTGTTATAACTATTTTCACAATAAAATTAGCATAACATATAAAAACACTCCACCTCTGGAGGAAGGTTAGTATGAGCTACAGTGTTCAATTGCTGCTGGCAAACAATCAGCTGCTCAGTAGAAGTGGTTCGAGCATGGGCTGCTCTCTAGGGTCATTTTTCTAGCGGTAGTGCCCAGCTGCCATCTTGTTATGATTACCTAGCCCTTCTCACAGGACGAGTGTACATTTTCTTGGAGTTTGGTATTTAGATGTGTCAGAAGTGTAGCTCTCTCATCTAGTTTTCCCATCAATGGAAGCAGAGGTTTACAGTTAATGTAGCCACTCAAGTAAACATGTATTTATTAATGTTTACACATTTAATGTGGATTAAATAAAGCCAAAATTCTGAATAGTGTGTTAATTTTCCATTTGATTGGCTACACATTGGTAAGTGTTGAATTCTCAGTAAGTTCAACCAGAGTCACCTGGAAATTTGGACGCTTAGCCCTTGCTAGAATAGTCAGAATCATGTTATACTGGTAGTGATGTAATTTCTTCAAAAACAAAATGAGTACAAGTGCAGCACATTCCCTTTCAGTACTATTCTCAGTCATCCCCAGGTAAGATCCTTTCAATGCTGTCCTGGGTTCAGCAGTAGCAGTCATTTTTCTCCTTCTTAGGAGCTAGTACAGCGCTGTGTTTTGATCTTTTGGCCTGGGAACAGTGCTGATAACGTCGATGTTTTTAGTTGCTGCTCAAATGTTTGGTCTGGCCAAGGACTTTCTGAGCCTCATGCTCTGCCAGGGAGGAGGGGAGGCCAGGAGGAAGCAGAGACAGGACACTTGGCCCACACTGACCAAAGAGGTATTCCATACCACAGCACGTCATGCGGAGGAGGTAACAGGGAGTTACCCCGGAAGGGCTGGGATGGCAGGGTTGGATGAGGTATCGGTCGGTACTCAGCTGGGGGGAGTGGGGCGAGTTATCTGTCGGCTGGTGGTGAGGTGTTGTATTCTCTTCCCTTGTTATTTCCTTTAGCATTATTATTGGTGGTAGCAGCAGTGATTTGTGTTATACCTTAGTTACTAAACTGTTCTTATCTCAACCCGTGGGAGTTGCATTCTTTTTGATTCTCCTCTCTGTCCCTCCAGGAGCAGGGGGAGGGCAAGAAGGGGGGGATGTGAGTGAACGAGGTTTGTGGTTGGGTTTAAACCATGACAAATGCCCATTCAAGTTTCAGTGCCCTGTTAAGGTGCAGTCCCACCAAGTTTTATATCCTCTGTTCCTCCACTGCGATCCACCACGTTCCTGCTGCAGCAGCAATACTAGCAATAGCAATATGAGTTATAAATCCTTTTTTCTTTAAGTAACATGATAAATGCTGCTGTAACTCCTCATAGGGTGAACACTGATCACAGTTTCTGCTGAAGAATCCAGCCAGAGTAGACACTAAAGATATTCATTTAATGACCTATATCAGCAGTGTTACCCCAGGGATGAGTTCGATTCTTACTTTCCACACCATTAGTTGTCTCTAGTTGAGGAGAAACATTTCTAATTATCTAAAACACAAAGCAATGGAAGTATTTTTTTTCCATATATGCATGGCTACACATCATAGATATATTCACATACAGTAATACACCATAGAGTGATCATGCAAAGCTTATTCTCCATTACTTTAAACTGTTAAATATATGTAACCGTGTCCTGGGTTCAGCAGTAGCAGTCATTTTTCTCCTTCATAGTAGCTGGTGCAGCACGGTGTTTGACTTTCTGCTTGGGAACAGAGCTGATAACACAAATGTTTTAGTCTGACCAAGGACTTTCTGAGCCTCATGCTCTGCCAGGGAGGAGGGGAGGCAGGGAGGAAGCAGAGACAGGACACCTGACCCAAACTGACCAAAGAGGTATTCCATACCACAGCACGTCACGCCCAGGGAGGTAACTGGGAGTTAGCTGGGAAGGGTATGGGCTCCCAAAAAGAACTGTCGTGGTTTAAACCGAGCCACACAGCTTGTTCACTCACTCCCCCGCCACCTGTCTTTCTTTCCTTCCCCCCCCCCCCCCCAGCTCCTGGAGGGATGGGGAGGAGAATCAAGAGAATGTAACTTCCACGGGTTGAGATAAGAACAGCCCAGCAACCAAGGTACAACACAAATCACTGCTGCTACCACCAGTGACAATAATGATAAGAGAAAATAACAAGGGAAGATAATACAATACCACCTGCTGAACGAGTTCAACCCCCCTGAAGAGAGACCGTGCTCTTCTGGGTAATTCCCAGTTACTTCCCTGGGCATGACGTGCTGTGGTATGGAATACCTCTTTGGTCAGTTTGGGTCAGGTGTCCTGTCTCTGCTTCCTCCCTGCCTCCCCTTCTCCCTGGCAGAGCATGAGGCTCAGGAAGTCCTTGGCCAGACTAAAACATTTGTGTTATCAGCTCTGTTCCCAAGCAGAAAGTCAAAACACAGCGCTGCACCAGCTACTATGAAGGAGAAAAATGACTTCTACTGCTGAACCCAGGACAACCCAGGATAGTACCAGAAAGATTTAATGAAACCTTTAGAAAAACTTTTGCTTGGTTAGTTGGATTTATACTGTGATAATTGTGGATTAATTCTGTTCACACGAGTGTGGAGCAGCAATCTTCCTTGAAGAGATTAATTAAATAAGTACTTACTAAATCAACCCCAAAAATATGTATCAGTGAAAAACTTTTAGCTGTTTTTTTCTCAAATGAGTTAATAACCCCACCATCCAAACCCTAACAACTATTTATTTTGTAGTAGCACTGTGATTTTCCTAGTCAGTTTCTCAGAGGATTTTCTTACCAGTTTTCCTGGACTGGTTGTTGTGAGGGCATGGATCACTAGAATAGGGCTGGAAATGCTGTACACAGCTGCCTTCACTTTCTCTCTTTCTTTCTTTCTCTCTCGTTCTCATGGCCAGAACATTTCATTGGTGAGGAATGCACACAGCTACAGTACCAACATGCCAAGTTGTGCTGGTTTTAGTTAGCGCACAAAATCATTCTTGCATCTTTAGTCATACCCTCCTTTCTCTAGGAATAGACTATCTGTAGTCAGGGCTGCCCTTTGCTGGCTGTTAGGACTGGCAGCTGCTGGCTAAAAGAAATATCTTTTCTTATAGTTCAGGTTGTCCAACTGTTTTTTGTGTGCACACATACAGCCGTCCTCTTGTGTGGGAGCCTAACCATATGTCCTGGTTTCAGCTAGGATAGAGTTCATTTTCTTCCCAGTAGCAGGTGCAGTGCTGTGTTTTGGCTTTAGTCTGGGAACAGGGCTGATAACACACCAATGCTTTAACTGTTGCAAAGCAGTGCTTACTCTAAATCAAGGACTTTCCAGTCTCTGGCGTTTTGCCAGTGAGTAGGCGCACGGGGAGCTGCGAGGAAGCAGAGACAGGACACCTGACCCAAGCTAGCAAAAGGGGTTTTCCATTCCACTGCACATCATGCCCAGTATATAAACTGGGGGGAGTTACCTGGAAGGCCCAGATCGCTGCTTGGGTCGGGCTGGGTATCGGTCGGCAGTAGTGAGCAAGTTCTTTTTTTTTTTTTTAGTTTTTTC
Source organism: Lathamus discolor (assembly GCF_037157495.1). Taxonomy (NCBI): domain Eukaryota; kingdom Metazoa; phylum Chordata; class Aves; order Psittaciformes; family Psittacidae; genus Lathamus; species Lathamus discolor. Next base: position 132,540,244 of record NC_088885.1, on the reverse strand, counting down.
TCTCTCTCTCTTTGTTATCATGCTTGTTATCACCATTATTATTATTATTATTATTAATTATTTACTTTTTTTCAATCATTAAACTGCTCTTATCTCAACCTACACGTTTTTATCTTTTTTCCAGTTCTCCTCCCCATCACACCGGGGCATGGAAGGGGTGAGCGAGCAGCTGTGTGGTAATTAGTTGCTGGCTGGGGTTAAACAATGACACAACATAGAGGTGGGTTTTTTTGATCTGTGGCTGCTGGATCTGAGAGGATAACTTTGGTGAGTTCTTATGATGCAGAAGTCCTACAGGTTTATTTCAGGAAGGATAAAAGCCTGAAGTTTTGTAGACATGGAACAAGATTGCTGTCTCAGAATAAAGAATTTATGAGATTAAAAAATATTGTTAAATTAAAAAAAAATTGTTAAATTAAAAATTGTTAAATTAAAAATTGTTTGCTTTGGAGACACCCTTTAGGACTATTAAGGCAAAGAGACAGGATACCATTACTAACGTGAAAAACTCCTCCACTCCTCTAACAATTTTGCATTATTTTTACAATGATTTTCCCAAGAGGTTCAAAACCCAATAACATTTGTCTTTGTCCCTAATGGCAATTAATGTGGCTCAGGATGGATCTTCATATGATCAAATAAAAAAAATTACTGCAATATAGTCTTGACTACAACTTAATTGCATTAATCATACTTTCTATACTTTCTTATTAATAATGCAAAGGGTTAAGAACTTCTCTGTTCCAGAAATATTTGTAATGTATTGCTCCTTTCCCCATAACATGTTTGATTGTTTGATGTTTTATCCATCTAAGACTGCAGGGTGCACTTCCTGCCTATTCTTGGCTGACTGGTGCCTTTATTTCATTAATAATTTCCCTCATGCCCAGTATGATCCAACACAGATTTTCAGATTATCCTAGTGATTTTTTTAGAATGTTTACTATGCAAGATCTTGACAGACAAGTAAAGAAAATGAAATTATCTTACTTTATTAACCTTTTCCTCTCCAATCAGATATATTCCTTATTTAAATTTTCTAGAGTAGTGAGAATTCTTCTGAATATGGAAACTGGAAATTTTTGACGTTCTTAGACTACCTTCTCTACTAAAAAGGAATTAGAAACTATTTTAATCATCTACTATTTAATCTCTAACAGGGTTCTTTTGGGGTGAGAAATTAGCCCTGTATTGTTCATATAAGTAAGTTGTATCTAAATTTCACAAACTTGTGCGAAATCTGATATAGCTGTAACAATGATGACACACAAAAAATTGTAGAAAATTATGTACCACACATTTCAAAATAGGCTTGCTTCCCAATATAATATTGGCATATTATATTATACAAATATAATTTTAACATATTCTCATAGACTTTGTGGGCCAATTTGCCTTAGTTTGTATAGTAGTGCCTTTTGAATGCAATAATAAACTATGAATAAAAAAATGTATTTGAATACCAAACAGAAAACAATAACAATTCATAACTTATATTCATACTTCCTTAGTGATACATGAAACTTAGAAGCTTCCAAGATCAAGAAAATTCATTCCTCAAATTTGATGAAATATCTCCACTGAGATCCTCTCTCTCATACCCTGCTGAAGAATCCCCTCTTTTCATGAAGTTTGTCACATTTCTTCTCAGTTATCTTTTAACACATGACTGGTCCTGAAATATCTCAAACTGTTAAGATGATAGCAAGATTTACCACATTTTTCTCCATCTTGCTTACTCAAGATAAGTATTCATATTATGGATTCCTGTTTCTGTTTGTTCTGCTTGGAAAATTTGTGAAGCACAGTTGTATTTCAGAGCTTTAGATGGTATTTTTCCGTGAGAAAAAAGTATTTTTCCTGGAAAGCTTTTTAAAGTCACTTTTTAACAGAAAAAATTACAAAACTGAATTAGTGCATAAATCAGAGAAAATATTTATTTACAGACATGTAAAAATTATGTTACAATATTTTAAAGAAAACTGTAATGAGCCAACAATCTGATCTACATGGGCAAACCCTGACTGTTTTAATTCTAACTTGCAGTGGCACCTATTAAAAATATGACTGCTTACAAGATTGTAGCTATCTACATAGATTAAATACAATAATTTTTCAGAACTAAAAATGGATCTACAGAGAAAAATAATAAGAACCACAGCATGTCATACAAGAGTTTACAAAAGTAAAAATATTTCTCGATCCAAACTTTAAAGCTTTTTAGCAAATATTTTCCATTCATGCAGCTGCACAGGTTTGAAACAAATATCTGAACTACACAGAGCATATAGGTCTGTGTAGAAAGTGAGTTGGTTTAATTCAGTACTCTCCATGAAGGATTTTATAAGACTGTTGACTACTCAAACCGATTTATAAGATCCTTTATGTTTCCTACTCTTCCATATTGCAAGGGATGAACAACATTAAGAAACCCCACAACTGACAAAACCCATGTGAAACAAGTATAGGTAGTGATGGCAAACAACACCTAATGTACTGCATACATGAAAAGTAGAGAACTATCAAGCTCTGTTGAAGCTACCAGCATCCTCTGTAGTGATTCAAAGCAAACATGCCATTAAGAAACCTTGCTAGTATTTGACTGCATGGCACAGCAAGCTTTTGGCTTGTTGTAGTGCCTCAGGGTCTTATCAGAGGTGTCTTTTTACATTCCAAATATGTTCAGGACTTAAACTGTGATGTGAAACAGTGTTAACTTCATGATGGTGCAGTCATTTCTGTGAGTATATAATCTAAGGGTAATGATTGGAAAGAATTTGTGAAAATCTAATAGAGTGCTCTTTTGTGATTAGTAGCTCATTTGGAATGGAGGTGCCGAAAAGATGATACACCTAGCTGTTTCTCATATGTGGTTTATTAACATCAACATCAGAACTGATCTCCTTGGATGACATTCTTCATCTTTTAAGTCAGCCAACAGTTTACATAATTGAAATGGGCAAAATGCCTGTTGAGCTGCTAAGGTTTGGAGATCTTTTTTTAACTGTCAGCCAAAGATGGAGATCCCCAAATGGCAATTTCTTTTACATTTTTGCTGTTAGGAATGATCATAAACTATATTAATGTATAGATAGTGGAAAAATATTTCAGCCTTTGGTTTGACCTAACATTTCACTTAAACAGAAGTCATATTTTTTGCTGTAATTTTCTGAGAGAGTCAGTGTTGGTGGATTCTGAAGCTGTGAATTTTTAAGCTCAGGCATAGCTACTTATTCTGGTCTTTCCTTAATTAAGTAGTTAGGTATTACTCAGCACTTAGGTAAACCATGTAACTCCACAGACAATAGACAAGCTAAATATAAATACACAAACAGAAGTTTGAGTGCTATGTTACATAATCTCCTACTGAAGAAAATTCCTATTCAGTAATAGAAAATTAAATTCAAATACATGCTTTTCTTCCAAATGTGTGAAGAACATCAGCCTCTCTTTGATGATGGTCCCCATGCTAGAAGCCAGATCGGAGACCTTGAGCTCGCACCTCCTCATACACCTACTGTTTGAGGTGAACCTATCATCTCAGAAACTACTGTTTTTTTATAGAAATTGAAAGTCTGATCTATTAAAAGGTCCCTCTGGTACCTTTATTTTTCTCCTACTTTCAGCCTACAGAGAAAGATTGAAAGGGCAAGGCAAAGGTTCACCTTCATGGTGCTTGATGTTCCTAGATACCCCAGGCCATAGATTTCAGTGGATGCAGGAGCTCTGTCTGGTACACAGCTGGGTCTGAGCTCCATTTGACTGCTTAAGGTACTTTTAAAATTAACACCTCTCCATCTTTGAAGGCTGTAGCTGTTAAATAATTTTTTTCCCCTGCAATTAAAGAAATGTCTCTTTCTATAGGAGTATATCTCATGTAAATATATAGATAAATAAACATCTATTCCTTGATTTCTGTCATCTGCAGTGCTATAGGATGGTGAACAAATGGGTAGTTTCACTAAAAGAAGACAGTCTTGTACTAATATCATATATGCTTTGATACCCTTAATATCTCAGTAACACAAGAGAAATAATGCATCCGTTCTGTTTGAAAGGAAATACGATTTATTAAGAAATTCTATACTGAGATTCCCCCTACAACATCTGTAATAATTATCCCAGCTGCAGGCTTTTAGGAGGGCGTTAGAGGCCTGGGAGTGCAAATACAACTGCCAGAAAACAGCCCCAAAAGTAATCAGTAGGCTAACTCAGGCTGATAGATATTGGCAGTCTCTAATTAATTTACCTGGCTAGACAGGAGACTGACTTTCATGTAAACTTGCCATAAGGTAGCAACAAACTGGCTTAAAAGACTTGCAGGAGCAGCTGTAACAACTGCCTGATGAATGGCATCACAGAGAGTGCTTATCTGGAGAAAGGGATTTACAGGAGGATTCAATTTACAGTTTACCAAGGATTGCTCTCTTATTTTGATTTTTTCACTTTTTAGCAGCTATCCGTATTAGTAAACGTAATTATTTCCAATGACACATATAATAGATAAAATAATGGAAAATACCATATAATGTATTAAATTGTGACACTGATCATAATGGTCTTGTTTGAATTAATCTGTAAACAAAGAAGTGCAATATCACCTGACTCTAAATATGGTAAAGCAGTAAAACATGCTAATCATAAAAATAGCTTTTAGAAATATACATTTGTATACAGTGTTTCCCACACCTGTTAAATATGTCCTTCATATTATTATGATACAGTACATTGGCCTTTAAGACATCAAAATTAAAAAAATAATACCAGTAATTAGCCAGAGAAAAAACACATTTACAATCTAAACCATAAAAATCTGACAATTGTACAGCTTAGAACATATAAGAAATGGAGTTTCTAATATTTGAACAATAACGTCCATTTTAATAAGTAAATTGCGTTTTCATACAAATTGAATCAAAGGTGTTGCTAGCCAGTAAGAAACAGCAGTTCACAATTTTCTGTGGGGAAGTCAGAGTTTCTCTTCTCAGCCTTCAGGGGGTTCACATGAGATATCTCATCACTTGATCTGTAGAAACTGAGAAATGAAACGTTCACTTTAGTATGAAGGCACAGAATTTCTTCCAGCAGAACATCAAAAGGAAGCCAAGATAACAGGGGAAAAGAGGGAAGAGTGGACTTGACTCTTTCACCAATCAGTCAAATATCAATATCCATCAGACTTTCCCACCTTAAACTTTAGAGGGCTAAAAGAAACTTTATGTACCTGCATCAGTGGACAATCAGGACTCTGCAACGGTCTTTTAGACTGCATGGCCCAAAATTACCACACTGAATCAAGCAAGAGCTGTTGAGTCTGAAGTATACTTCCCCTCAATAATGCTATGCAAACAACTGCTGAATAATTTCTACTTTAGCAGCGATAAATGTATCTTAACTGCTTTGCAATGAAATGCTTTATTTGCATAATAGCATTCAATCTAAATAACTTGTGTGTAGAATTCTTTTGTTTGATCCCATCACACTATTTCTATACCTTTTCTGGACCATTTACATTGTCTGTGTGCTTTTAACAATGCTTACAGTTACCAGATTGATGGATCTTCCCTCAATGGCTTCCCCTTTGACATCTATTTTATTGTTCTTGTGTATATGCCATAGGCTTTAATTGTGAATGCTTTGATTTCTCTTGTTTTACCAGCCACAGTGTGAAACTGCAGAAATCCAGTGTCAGCCAACACTTTTGAGGGTCATTGTTCCAGTAGAGGCTGGAGACAGCTTGCATCTAAAAATATAGGAGTCCTGCTATGTGACCCATTCATGCTACCAGCTTCAACTGGGCATTCAGTGATGCTGCAGGGGAGCACAAGATATACCAGCTCCATCTACCCACAAGAAAACTGACACCAATTTCCCAATCACATCTGTCTGTAAGACTGACAGTAGAAAATGTTAACAGAAGTACATGGTTTCCTTTTTTAAGTGAAATTTTCAACCTAAGTTGGTTCTTTTTACTTTTGACATGAAAAATATCTTTCTGCCAATTTCTTCTTCACATTTTTTTTTCTGCTTGTATCATTTTCTATGACTGAAACTGAAAACAGCTGACAAAACCTGCTGCACTTCTGATCAAAACCTGAAATATTTCCAGAGGCTCTTTTCAGCCAATTTCCACCTTTTTCAGTAAGTTTTAAGTCTGCCGTTTCTTTCCCAGAAAATTAAAAAAAAAAAAAAGAAAAAAGAGGATTTCTGTTAAAATTTCCATTTATTGAAAACCTGGTTTTCCAATGAAAAAGGTTTTATCAGAAACATCACTGCCCTTCAAAGCAATCAGCCATCAGACTTCCCTCTTGTTCCAAAGGAAGCACCAGATGTCTGGCCCTACTCTGCATGGGTAACCAGGATTAAGGACAAATGCTCATGCAAGAGATTCCAGAACTTTCTTCTTCTGGTTAAAGTATCCTGAAATTATTATTCTGTACTTGCATAGACAAAAATCTTCTCTGTCCCATATTTTTAGCTCCTGACACCTGAACAGGCTTAACTATATGAAAAAGATTTTTAAATTCTCCCTTTAAGTCTGAGAGATACGTAATGGTTTTTAAGTAGCTATTCAAGTAACAAGAAGTAAAAAAAAAAAATCCCACTATACATCCTATTACCTCCACAGAGGGTTCCTCTTTTCTAGCCTTTTCTTCGCCTATGCTTTGCTGTTCCATGATGCCATTATAAAAAGCAATAATTATACTTCTAAAAGAGAGACAGATTTTCAAGGTATTTATTGAAGTTTTTTCTCTGCCATAAACCTTTCAAGCATTTACCTGTCACCAACACCAAAAAGCTTCATTAGGCTACTATTATGAAGTGTCACTGCTAACCATCTGGATCCAGATCATCAGGGCTGTCCTTTAGAAACAATGATACAAATTTACCAACCCCACCAGTCCAAAATCTTGCGCTCTTCCTTCAGAACTTGGTCTTGTTATTTGCCTCTTAAGACAAATAATTTTAAAAGCTGACAAGAAACTTTAAAATCCAAAATAGTCAAGCTTTTACTTTCCATAGAATGACAGTAACCCAGGGCTATGATTAATCTAGCATAATGCAATACTAATTTTATTCTATTTCTTTCTTCTGAATAGAGTGCAATTTATCAGCTGGCTTTATGGTAGTGCTGATGATATTAAAAAACCTCATGATGACTGATGTATTTTTTTTTAAACTTTTCATTTTCCTCCTGTTATATATGTATACTAAAAACATCCTAACACAACAAGGATGACCTGAATTACATTTAAGACAGCAATATGTCTTTTATTTGGTGCAGTTCTGACAGAAAACCACTTTAGAATGCATGATTTGAACATAATGCATTTTAAGAATTGAATATCCCAACTGAGCATACAGTCTTGGCAGCCATAGACAACATCAGAGAAACAGTATATACTGTCCTAATTGCCATCATAATCTCTGAAAAAAGCTGGAGATAGGTTGTGGAATATTTATTGGTTCATTTTCCACTTGAAATTATTTTTGTTGGCTTTTTTTTCCCTACCTAAGCGGCTTTTTCAGCATGAGCTACTGAAAACAGTTATCTTAGACATAAAACTGCATTTCAGTCTTCCAGAAATGATCTTGCTGCTGTTATTATAGTTCCAATACGATCCTTCTAGCATTTTTCCAGACTCAAATTATACTAGATTAAATTAATTTTTACTTTGTACTGTTATCAAGTATATAACATTGGAAAGCCAACATTAAATATTAAACACCTCACTAAATGAAAATGCAGTTCTACTTAATGAACCTCAAATTATAACCACTAAAAATGATGGTGTAAATCAGATAAAATTCAGTGAAGATCTGGAGTTTTCCATCTTGTCTTTTAGAGGTTTAACTGTTATATCATTTACCTCCCCTCAAAGCCTAGATAATTCCAGTCTTTACATCTGTAGATCTTTAAGAATGCCGTACATGTAAAGGACATTTTTTATGGGAAAGCCTGGCCATCACATCACCTGCCAGGAGACCATTTCCTTTGATCTCGGTGCTTCTGGTCACCAAGCATGACTCAATAGGAATAGATTGTGTTCTGTGTTTCTCCTAAAAGGCTTTTATGAGAAGGTAAGCTCAATGTATTGTAAAGACCTACAGACACCATTCTTTTCAAATGGGGTGGGCCACTCCCCAGCCACCCTAGGCAGCGGGAAGCTATAATAGTTTCTGCTTCTGTGGCAGGGGGGGATGCTGCTGTCATTTCTAAACTTGTTCAGGTGGACTGTATTTGTCTCTATGAGTCTACATAATCCCAGGGAACAGTATTATATATTGTGCCTGTGAGCACATGTGCGTGAACTTTGAGAGTGAGCAAATCAACATTGTGACCACTATCACACCAATAAAATGAATGCTTATAACAAAATTGTTTTAACACACTCTACTCAGATCTCTTGTTATCTCAAGCCTTCATGCCCCATCTTGGGTGTTAGAAAGGACTGCCACAGTTTAACCCCAGCCAGTAACTAAGTACCACACAGTTGTTTGCTCATCCCACCCTGCTGTGGGTTGGGGAGGAGAATTGGAAGAAGATAAAACCTGCAAATTGAGTTTAAGAATTGAAATAAAGTTCAATATAATGATAAAATAAATAACAATAATAATAGGAAGAAGAAAGAGGAATGAAATTCAGGAAACACATGTGATACCCAATACAATTGTGCCTGTCCCTGAGCAGTGATCAGTGGCTCCTGTCAACTCCCCCCGTTTATATACTGAACATGATGTTCTATGTTATGGAACATCCCTTTGGCTAGTTTGTCATGCCTATGTGTCCCTCCTCAGTGGCAAAGCATGGGAAACTGAAAACTTCTTGACTTAAGATGAGCACGACTTAGCAAGAACTAAAACATCAGCTGTGTATCCCAGCCAAAACCAGGACACGGAGGCATGAGTTCTAATTTCTGCTAGTTGAATCCAAACAGGGGTCAGCCTCTTCCCTGATCTGGTTTATTTGTTCTTCCTTACAATTCTGAAAAAGAATTGTACATAACCACAGGATATGTTCCGTGCTCCCCATAAATACCTAGTTTCCTTCTCACAGGCTTTATCAGAAAAGTTTACTTGACTTTCTTTACCATGCTCATCTTCCAGACTGGGATGTACAGGAATAAATCTTACTGCCTGAGAACATAAATTCAGTGTATGTCCTTGGAAGGGAATATTCAGAATGCGTCATGACTAAATGACACAAAAGATGTACATGATTAACATCTTCACTGGTAGTACATTAACAAAACATTTAGACAAAAGTCCCACAGATTATGGGGAATTTACTGTATGGTTTACCCCACAATAATTACAAGCGATAGGAGCATCCAGTAAGCATATATATAGAAGATGTTAATCTGACAAATTTGTCTGTTTTAAACAACTGGTTGCTCTGATTATTTAATTTTCATAACATTAATCTTAGCAGCTAAGTAGTAGATGGATAGAGGACGATACACATACACACATGAGTTTGAAACCCAGACTCTCAAATGTCCTTCCTTTTGATCTCCTTCCTCTTTTTCCTTGCCAGACAAACTCATCCTCAGGACTGGACTTCTGGACTTTGGCCTGAATTTAGTAACTATAAGGGAGGCATCTGAAGCTAATTGTGACCAATTAGCTTGGTTTCAGGTAAAATTGCATTTCTACCTCTGTCAGGATGCTATTGAGTAGGAGATTTTATGCCTGTCATCTTCCCAGATTGCTGCTGGTGTCTGACTAGGCTTCGGCAGTGAGTTATGTGAATGCCATACATCACTTTCTGCAAAACAAGTACAAGCCCATTAAAATGCAGCTGATGCACTGTCCTTTTGCTCAAAACACTGGCCTTCATACTTGCACTACCTCAAACTGCAACTGTAGCATGATTGCTTTGATTGCATCTGATGCTGCCTCCTACACTACAACTGAGAATACTGACTCTAGTCCACAAATGCCACTCATGTCCTCTAGGATGACATACTTTGTTTCATCTGTAATAATTTCTTCTGATTATGAAATATACTTTCTGGACAGCCAAGGAAGTGAAATAAAATGAGTCTGACTGCAGAATTAACTTTTTTTTAAAAAAACGAAAACTAAATCATAGCTATTATTGATCCAGATATTTGCCTAAAATGAGAAAAAAATCAGGATGCATTAAAGAAGGTAGTACTGCAAATTGCCATTCTGTTTATTTTCTGTGTCTAGCTCAAGAAAATACCCTTCCTTTCTTTCAAGCAAGCAACTCACTCTGAGTGCAAATCCCAGTAATTTATGTTTGTAAGGCACCATGGGGGCATGGGCTTCTATTGGCTTTTACATCATCAAGAATGGAAAACCACAAGCAATCAACAGGGCTTACCAACGAACCTTGAGTTTGTATTAGCTATTGCACTGACTTCACAGCTGTGTTCATTTGAGATACTCCCTTGTGCTTTGTCCCTTGATTTAAGGCATGAAACCTCTGATAAGGTAACAAGTTACATAGGTGATTTAGTATAATGACCCCATATGAAATGTAAATGCTCTGTTCAGTAGGTGTTAGCAGGTGAATGCTAATGTGATTATGGGTCTGCTGCTGCCATTTGTAACACTTGTAAAACACGACAGACAAAATTATGACATTAAAGCAAAATTTTTTATAATGAGCTAGTGATGGAATATTCACCACACATAACAAATAGGAGGAATAGTAGAGTTTGGCAAATATTAATAAGGAATAATTAAAGGAAGTAGTTGCACCTTCTTTAAACCTTTCTTTAAATGATGAACCCTAATCATTATCTACTGTATGCTGTCAATCATACTTTAATTGCTGAAAATGCTACAGAATCTTTTTTTTGTTCAGTGAACAGTTTAATTGCTTTGAAGTGTTAGTACTTATGTGAGTACATGTGAGAATGGCTGTTTTACTCATAAGTTAAAACAAACATATATCTTCTTTGTATTAAACTGCTCTGTTTCACTTGTTTGCCTGATAAATATTAGCAGGAAGAATGAGATATCCATATCAACATATTGGTTGGTCCCTAGAGCAACAAACCTTTTCTTTCTCAGAGTCCCGTGTAGGCAGATTTGTGATGGACACTGCTGATGTAGTGGCAGAGACAGGATCTAATATTTGGAGAGTGCCAGTGAGGACATGCTGCAGTTGAGATGATGGTCAAGTGTAAGGCTGAAGGAATAACTTTGGGTTTAGAGTCACCACGGTCACTTGAGAGCTTTGTTGAGATGGACTATGAGAGCAGCAAGGAGGAGGCAGGAAAGATGTGGATCTGCCCATCTTGCTTTACCCTGTGGGTTTTCCTCCTACTTGACTGATTTTCACGGCAACATATTCCTCCACAAGGTCCTTCATAGCAGTAGAAGACTCTGGAATAGTAGTGTAGTTTCTGCTGATGGCAGGAGGGATCTGAAGCTGGAGGCATTGGAGCTTCTGCAGAGTGGGCTGCAGGATCTCAAGCAGGAGAAAGTGGAAGAGGTGGGAAATTGGGAAGGTGGTGCTTTTGCAGAACTCGCTGCCTCACAGTGAAGTCATACTACCACCAATACTTCATTTCATGTTCTCTCTTGGCTGATAAAGCCAAACCAAATGAAGTAAGGCCTCACTGATGCTGTTCATGGAATTCCCTCAGCTTGTACCAGTATGCCTTGAGAGCAAGTCATCACCTTCTTGGGATCCAGTGCCAAATATAGCAAAGGTGAAGATGTCCCACTTTCCTTTAACCCTGAATACGAGTGGATATTTGCAGTGATTTCCCAGAGGTATGACACTCATTGGAGACAACTAGGTGTTTTGTGCTTTTTGGAATTGGGTCTGTTCCATGAGAAGAAAGTCTGAGTCCTAGCAGGATCAATGGTAAGGATTGTCTTTTATCATTCTGAATGCTATGAAGGAAATGGCTTTAGGATGCAGGGTGCTGTCAGAAAGACATAGAATAAAATTCCTATTGATTTAACCTCTGCTCAATGTGTGGAGTAGGAATTCCCCAGTGTGAGGTGGTGGTTCAATTAGTATTAATGCTGAAGGAAATAATTCCTGACCTACCAATGCCAAGGGTACAGGTTTGAAAACACAGCTTAATGTATAAAGGAACTACTAAAACTTATACCCTGAGGCCACTCACTATGTCTACAATTTAAGTAGTGTATTTTTAAAATATAAGAAATTAGGAGAAAATTGGGAGAACTACTTTAAACTAATTACACAGAAAGCACCTGTTAAATTTTCTCAGTATTGCCAAATTAGAAGTTTAGAGAGATCAAAAACCAAAGTGCACTGATGCAGGAAAAAGAAATTGTATGCAGTGATGGTAATGAGATCAGGAATGTCCTATCTAGTCAACAAAAGATTCTTCAGTTACTTGGAGGCAGAAATTTTACTCAACATAAAGACGAGGTGGGGTGAGGTAAAAAGCAAAGTAATAGTGAAGAAATAGGCAGGAGGGCTTGCTGGAGGAAGCAGTTGGAAGCATTTATGATGAGAAGACAGAGATCCTGGGAAAGCTCAGGGTAAACCAGAGGAAGGAGGAGGGGGATGAGACCAATAGTGATGCACAACAGATACTCAAATGGTAGCAATAGTGTACCGCATTGACACAGCCAACTAAACATACAGGATGTAGAGTTACCTGTGAAAGACTGTTACCTGTGAAACACCTGGTTTGGGAATGTGATCCAGACAGAAATGACAATGGTAGCTGAGCCTATTTTAAACAGGTTTTGCTTGTTACTTTCCTGCAAAGTACTTATTTGAGTGAGAAGTGCATTGTAGTGCTTTTTCTTTTTTTCATGATTTCAAAATCATTAATTTAAAAATAAAAATTACAAAGCAGAATTGGGGACTTGGGCATCTATTGTGGTCTAAAAATGATGCAGAATCACCTAATAGCTGAGAAGGGATCCCTGCAAAGAGGAAACAGAAAATAATTTAGTCTTCTGATTCTTAATTTGTTGGGGCTGGAACATAACTTAGTAAATTTTTAAGACGTTATAAACCTGCGCTATACTTCTAGAAATCGATAGCAAGAACAATTTTGAAACTTCAGATACACATATCAGCATAACAGGCTGGCTAGGATGGCATTTGATTAACTTCCAAATCCTCAGTTTGGCAGACTGAGCTTGTTTTACTCCTCACTGATTGCTTTTTTGTTGAAATGGCAGTTACAGTTCTATTACCCTCTAAATAACTTCCCTTTTCTGAGGTCTGTAAATGCCTAGGTACAGATAAATTCAAACTGCCTTTCATGTTTTGATATTAATGTTGCAGAAAATCTTCTTAGTAACACATTTATATTTTCTTCAAAAAATGAGACCTTTTGGAATAATTGGGTCACTAACTGCAGTGGCTCTGTGATTTGTATTAAAAAAAGAAATAAATAAAATGTGTGTCTCTTTATATGTTAAAATAGAAACCTTTTGGCTTTTCAGTGTTTAACCCTCTTTACTTCCATGAAGACTTTCAGCAGCAGAATGTTTCCTCTGATGGTTTTTTATTCGGCATTCTTGAGGCTCAAGCATACTGATAAAGCCTGTGAAATGAGTGTTTTCTAGGGGAACTAAAGCTATCTACTTTCAAAGACGGACACACCAGGAAAAATGTGTGGTGCATGACAATTGCTCAATTTCAGCTAAATCTAAGAATTTGAGGATTAAGCTGGTAGGCTCAAACCCATAGCCAAACTCAGACCCAATGGCTGGCCTGAGTCATTACAGAGGATTTTAGTGTCTCAGGGAGAGCCTAGAAAACACCAGTGTGCCCTTTCTGTTCTCTCACCATGTTCTCACTGTACCTTTTACTGTTGCTTTGGTATCTGCACTAGGTTACTATTCTGATGCCTGTTCTCTCTTCACAGAACCAAGAAATGTTGTTTGCAAATAACGGGTGAACCCAATCTAGCACCTTCCACAAGCCATCCAAAGTCTGCTGGAGTCAACCAAAATACAGGGAGGTAAGAGCTACTTCACCAGAATTAGTGAAAATTACACTGGCAAAAATATTCAGGAGTAGAGGCTGAAATCAGTCTTCATATTTAAAGTGTTGAGTTACTTCAGTTAAATCTGATGTTTCTTCAGCAGCCATAAGTTACAGCAAAAACTCGTAACTTGTAACTCGTCTTTTTGATGAGCCACCTTCACCCGCTCCTGAAAAGGGACCTAGGTTTGCTTCTGGGTGATAGGCTGCCCTCCTTCCTGTACTGCACTCAGAGGTTGACTCTATGCTTGTAAATTTTAGGCTAGCAAAACCTGTGGAGCTGATTCTGATTTACGTAAATAGAATAAACATAATAAACATAGGCCACTAATACTAGGCCACTAGTACTGACCATTAAGGTCAATTATGTTATATTGGAGAGGAATTAATCTCATTTAGACAGGTATTTTGTTTACATCTGAGAGAATTTTTGGCCTTATCTGACAGCATTATTTGCTTTTGAATGAATTTACAGGTGGATGGTTTTGGTGTTTTGGTTCTTTTTGTGTGTGTGGTTCTTTTTTTCTTTGTTTTTGTTTGCTTGGTTATTTGTTTGTGGGTTTGTTTTTTGTTTTTTGTTTTGTTTTGTTTGTTTTTTAATTGAACACACAACTGTTTCTTTTGACAGTTGAAGCTGAGTCATTAAAATGAAATATTTTAATGTCTCAAAAATGTTAAGCACCATGACTATCTTATTCTTACCTAAAAGCTTAAGATAAACACATAGTCCTGCCTTAAGATTAAAAAAGAAAAAAAAAACCCAACACCCAAACAACCCAAATGAATAATGAGTACTATAGAATGATAAATCTATTGACAGTGGGTCAACAGACAGCAGAGTCCCTATTCCCACCAAAACAGAGAAAGCACCCAAGGTACTCTTTCAAAACACAGGTCTATAGGAAGGTAGTGCATAAGCTTGACACTAAGTGCTTAGACAATTTCTAAAAAGCATTAAAACATATTAAGCAGTAATCAGAAATTCTTTTATGTATCAGGTATATAGCCAAGATGTCACCCCTGGTAGTGTTTCCAAACAGACATATCGCCAAACTTCCATGAGGCTGTAAATCCCACACACAAGCCAGTACTCTGTATTTGGTAAATAAGCGTACTTAGAACTAGCCTATTGCAGCATTAGGCTATGAAGAACACTTGTTTCAGGTTCTCTAGGGTAGCATAAATGCTAGAATTTCTGTGACCAGTTCCCACAGTGGTTCCCTGAGAATAAATTAATCAAAAACCCCCAAACTCCTCTATTTAATATTTATACCCATTTATTGTCTCAGAAAGGATGTACAACATTTAATCTGCTGAACATAGGTGGTTCTTCTGTTCTCAGTGGGATTTAAGGAGTGCAGAAGACATACAACTTTTTCTGCTCTTGTTATATGTGCCTGGGCATTTTGCTGGAAGTTGCTGGCAGGGTTTATTAATGGCTTTCAAGCCCTGATGAGCTTGAAAGAGACCTCTCCAGAGCTGGCTTGTTTACAGACAGACCTCAAAAAATTATCCATGCTAATAATTCTTAGCAGAAAACGTAGGAAGTTAAATGATGACTGAAACTTCAGGCAGGTTAAGACTGATGGCAGGGTGCAAAAAAAAAAAAAAAAAAAAAAAGCAGTCATTGAAGAATATATTCGATGTTATTCAACAGACAAAAAATTTGCAATTTTCTTGACTGGAAAGCATATGGGTTTTACAAGTTAAAACCATATATTTTGCTTATTCTCCTTTCATGTATGTTTGATGTAGGTGCAAAGGCAGCTAGTGGTCTGACCACAGAAAGAAGGGCGGAGTCTACATGCGCATTCGATCTGCTAAGACATGCTGCCCACCTCACTGACCCTGTAGCAAAGCCAAGAATAGACCCAAACTTCCTGATTCCCCATTCTTTGCTTAAAAAAATGAAAAAAAAAAGAGAGAAAATAATGGTTGCAAAATAATTATATAATTAATTATATTATTTACATTATAAATTTTTTAATTGTTTTATGGTTTGGGTTATTTTTTTGTTTTTTTGTTTTTTTTTTAATCAGATACTATATTAAATCATATAGAGCAGATTCAGGGGAACAGAATCATAGAATAGTTTGGGTTGAAAGGGACCTTCAAAGGTCATCTGGTCCAACCCCCTGCAATGAGCAGGGACATCTTCAACTAGATCAGGTTTCTCAGAATCACATCTAGCCTGGCCTTGAATGTCTCCAGGGATGGAGCATCAGATGTGAAAGCTGAGGAAATGATATTACTCATTCATTTTACAGATATGCAGTTGTAGTCAGGGAAATCTAGTAGACACACAAAGTGAATGATAACAGTGCTTGCATTTTCTGCAGGCTCCTGTCTGATATATAGGGGATAGGATGTAAATAATAATTCATAATAATCAGAAAAAATATGATCTACTCAGTCAGGAATAACCTGGTTAAAACTCTTAACACTTAGGAAGTCTTCCTCTGAGAAATTGACTGCCAGGAGAAACGGGGAGGAGGAGCTGTTAGCAAGGCCTTTCCAATGACTCACACAACAGCGTGTGAACAACAAATGTGTCTACTGTGCTATTGAATATATTAAATATAACAAAAGGGCATGTCAGGAAGTTTCTTACATTTTTGTATTTCATGACATGCCTTTACTACTTTCTCTACTTTTTCAGTCACAGGTTATTAGATTTACTGCAGCTCTGGAAGGTACAACACATTAGTATCTGTCGTGTATACTGCCACTAATGACTTTCTTAGCTTGCTCAAGTACAAACACCTTACACTGATATTTATCAAATGAACACAATTTTTTATCAATTCATTTGTCTTGGAAATGAAGAGTTTCATGTTTCCCCTGATACTGAAAGCAAGATTTCAATGAAGTCCAAAATGTTCAGTGCACTGGAAAGACTAAATTTTGCTTCATCTCAATGATATTTAAAGTAATCTAAATAAGATTTCTGGCATAATGTTGCTTCAGCCATTACCATTAATTAGAAGTTTTGTCATTATTTTTTCTAAGTAGTACCCTGTATAAGTGCAAGCTGCAAATTGTCACAGTAGCTATTGATCTTTTTGACATGCCTAATCAGCCTAATTCTGCTGATAGAAGAGTCAGTCTGATCTGTCCTGATGCTATTGACAGGAAAAAATTTATGCAAAAAGGCAATGAAAAATCCAGTTTAGTTAAAATAATAAATTAAGTACTATTAATCCTATCACATATTCACATATTTGATCAATCTTTTTTAGATAAGCACAATTGGGCTTAAACAAAACGAAATTAATCAGACAAATTTTTATTCCCTTTCTATAGATCTTGTTCTCTGCTGAGTATTTTCATTGTTGAATTCTCATGCAAAATAATGTAAGTAAAGGAAATTTCAATGTTTCGTGCAGACTTGCTATTAAATTAATTTCCCTTTAGCTACATAGAGCAGAGGTGTGACAGATGCACTTGACCCCTTGTTAGTTCTGGCTCCACAGGAGGTAAACGCCTGAGCCATAGCCGTTCCAAGGACTCCTTTAGTTTCAATCTGTTCTCTGAAAACCCACAAAGGAGCACAGGAGTGACACAGTAAGTATCGATGTGTCTGAGCTTGGAACACTGAACACACAATGAACAGAGTGACTTTTCCAAGACAAGTTTATCAAGAAACAAGGAAAGTTGTGGGTACAAGGAGTCTCGTGCACACCTTTCCCATCAAATACAGTTTGACTACAAGCCGGCCACTTTATTCCATAAATATGACATCCTAAGTGAGTCTTCTTTGAGCTCTTCTAGCTAAGCAACATGGTTGTATGGCAGTGATCTCCCCTTGAGCTGGGACACATCTTGATGTTGTTCCTAAAGGCAGGGACACCTCTCAATGTTGCTCCTAAAGGCAGAGACACCTTTTACCAAAGGGAGATCTTTGGTAAGCAACCGATATTGTGATAATCTTGTAGTCTGGTACTGAATCTCGTGACTCGGTAGCTTTGATTTTGACTTGGTAATTTTAATGTATAACTTGGTAACTCTGATTTTATCTTGGTAGTTTTGAATCGTTCAAATGATTGTGCTGTACAGTAATAAAGTGAACCTTGCCAATGAACTTTGTTAGGTCTCACTTTTACAACATCATATTAAAGCCACTCTTGATAATACTTTTGACAACAGTCTTAACAGTGATCTAAATCACCCACTTACGACAAGAAGAAGATATCTTTTAATAATTTTAGCCAAAATACTACTTTGTTCCATTGATTTAAATAGTACTTGCATCAGTTCCTACAAGAAAGATAGCTATTATATCATAGTGGTTTTAGTTTTGTATAATGAAATTCAGTGCACCAAGAGGATTATCCTGAATTCTGTAATTTTTTGTCTGTGGCAGCTTCTGGTATTTGTTTTTGAAGCATGATTCTCTATCAGATGCTAGAAATAAATCTGCTGATAGACTGAAAATAGGCAGTGCAGAAGTGGAGAAAAGGGAAGAGTAAGAAATGAAATACCCTAGAGAGGTAAATTTGACTGAAATATACTTAATAGAAAGAGGATTATAATTGCTGTTAAAATAACTGCTGTAAATCTATCTTGTAACCAGCACTGGGCCTTGTACAGTCACTGTACCTTTTGTTTTTGATACAATTTAATAAAAATGCTTCTCCAGACATCTCATTAATGAAACTCCCATCTAATGCTTGTGTGGCTTCATTATTTTTAACGTAGCTACACCAGCACAAAATCACAATGCTGCAACTTCAAATTCCAGCCAGGCACTAACCAGAGTCTGATCTGAGTTACGACACCGTAAATCTGTTATATTTGAAATCAGTGGGATCACATGCTCTACCAGAAAACAGTTTGCTCTACTGAATGCTTAACTACTGAACCACTGCTGTGCTATTATTATTATAGATATTTATTATGAAAGACTGACAGTTTGATAGAAACTATTATTCTCAGGCAATGTAATATAGATGTGAGTGCTTGTGTATAACTCACTCCAATTAATTAGCTTGTTGGTATTTTATTAAGCATTAGCCGAATGTGATTTTTTTTTTTCCAAATCTATGATACTTCAGGTTTTCAGCTAATTAATTGGATGCCATCTTTGTTATTTACAAGGAGATTGCAATGACAAATTACAGTCAATTTTGAGCCAGCGCTTCCTCAATGATCGACTACTGCCATCTGAAACAAGTTAATAGAAGTTATATGAAATGCTTTAGGCTGTCCAGCTGCTAAATCAGCAGAAGAAGAAAACCACCACATGCGTTATTTCTGAAATGCTTTGTCTGCATGCTCTCAGCCACACCACACACTGCCAATGC
Source organism: Lathamus discolor (assembly GCF_037157495.1). Classification (NCBI taxonomy): domain Eukaryota; kingdom Metazoa; phylum Chordata; class Aves; order Psittaciformes; family Psittacidae; genus Lathamus; species Lathamus discolor. The sequence goes on along the minus strand of NC_088885.1, from coordinate 132,520,975 downwards.
TACTTTTAGTGAGAAGATTTTTAGAGATGCTGAGACCAAGTTGCTTTTTAAATATCAAAACGTGTGTTGGACTGTGCTGCAAAGGCGATTTTTCCACTCTCCACTGTGCAGCCACAGGAATAAGATGAGGTTATTTGCTTTCCTTCCAACTCTTTTCAATTTAAAGCCATGACAGGCACCTGAAAACTGCTTGATATCACTGATGACTTGAGTTCCAATGATTTGTGGCTTGTTTGTGATTTGCGTGTGAGGTGAATATAGTAAACATGAAGATCTTTCTTCATTGGAGCTTGTTTCCTGGAAGGAAAGAAGGCAAGCTGTGTAGGTGTGCTGTTTTTTTCACAGCACTGTTAGGGGACAGTTTAAACAATAAGAGCAGATGCGCTCAAACTAGGAAGGAACATAAAGATTTTTAATTCATTGCAGCTAGAAACCGTTCAGTGAGAGGCGTAGATACTGGATCCAGTAAAATCTGGGATAACCAGCTACTTGGTTGGGTTTTTTTGTTTGTTTGGGGTTTTTTTGGTTAGGTTTTTTTTTTTATTTGGTTGGTTTTTCTTTTATCTAGAAGGAGCAATGAAAACATATCTGAAGTTTTCGTCCACTCCAGCTACTTCTGATGGTCAGTTAAGTGACAGTTGTAGAGTAAGCCCAGGAGCTACATTGCAAGCTAATGATTACTTTTTATATCTCTAAATATATTATTTCATGTCCTTGTACAAGTGGAAGCAGAAAGCCAACATGTAAGATGAGGTGGACGAGAAACCGATGGCACCCACGACGGAACAAGTTAAAGTCAGCTATTTGACAAATATGTACATATCTGGATCATATATCTGAAATCACTATTTAAAGAACTCTTCAGTATGTCAATGCAGAAAAGTCTTTGGGGATTTTTCTAAAAAGCCTCAAGCTGGAGTGTCTGCAGCACTGGAGACACTTACTGAGACACATTTGTGAGCAAACGGTTGATACGAAAGACACCCAGGAGGTGATATTTGGTGAGTGCAGTAGATACTTCAAATACAGCATGTCTTGAATTAGAGTTCAGATGGGCAATCAAGTTATTGTGGCATAAAACTTTTTCACACTTCAGCTGAGCCATAATGACTATTTGTGGGTGTGTCTGTAGTCCTTTGAAAATTACAGTGCAGGGACAAACAATATCCTGATCTAAATGGTGGATGAAGAAGGTGTGCAGCTGTTGAATGTGCTTTGTGTGTGCAGCCAGGCAGGTAAATGAAGAGGCTTCAGCATCTTTAAATCCATGCCTGACTTAGCTCAGGCTGCAAGCTAAACTACTCGTTTCTTCACAGTCGGTCTTGGCTGAGCTGTTGTTGCTCAGTTTATGTGCAGTTAACCTGTTCCTCCAAATAGACAGCATATGAACTTAGAGAACTGTTCCTACCACCTGTTCATGCCCACAGCATGCATCCTGCTTAGTCATTTCCTTTGAAAGTTAGAATTAAATATCAAGAAATATACTTTTGAGTCCTCTGGTCCAGAGATGCAGACCCACATACACAGATTCAGAGGCTCCATTCCGGCAGCGTCTGGACTCCGGCAGAGGGTCTGTCCTTAGTGAACGCTTCCTTTTACTGACAGCCTTAGGGTTCATCACAGGGGAAACAAAAAAGATAACAGCATTGTGTTCAGCAAAAAGAGTCCTGCAGCAGGTTCTTGGCAGATGATTTACAGCTAAATATGGAGCATTGAGAAAAAGGTTAAGCTTTAAGTCATGTTCCTCTCTCCTAATAATATTTTTCAGACTTGTGGACTCACAACTAATTTTGATCCTGAAGTGGCTTCAGAACATTAGCCGTGCCCACTTCAAATTTTCTTCTGTTTGCTCTGCTGCTCTTAGTGGTAAAAGAAAAGATTTTTTTCATCATCACTCTAAATCCCGTTAGCTCCATATTTGGAAAAGATTATAGATTTCATTAAAAAATGCACTTTGGAGGGGTATTTCTTAGTCTGAGTATTCTGGTTATGATTTCACACATGGAAAGTTTGTCCTAATTGTTTCACATTTAATACTCTTCATGCTTAAAAGAACAGTGTTAAAAGTGAAACACTCATTTTTTCCTCAAATGAGTTGCAAGTGGCTTCATTCCAAATTGGCACATTTGCTGTTAGTCAGCTCTTTTTTTTTTAAATAACTTTGTTTTCATAAAACAGGAGAACATCTGTTAGGACTTTTTGTCTTATAGCAAGCTTACCTATCATCTATTTTACTTTTCACAAAACAGAGGGTGATGCCAGATAGCAGGGCACAAAATGGGTAGAGGCAGATTGAAATTCCAAGTATTCCTACTGGAATTCATTATAGATTTGACAGTATTCTGGTTGACTTTCCAGTCATACAGCTATCAGTGGTTGGAGTAGAAAGTAAAACTTACAGGAACTGGCCATTATATCTACATAAATATGTGTAAGTATAAGTGGAAATTAGTCTAAATTACAATATGCATCACAAACTACCAGCTGCTGATTTTAACAGTACTGGCCAATGCTGCCAAGAGTTTGGTAGAAACTGGAGGGCAAAGATGCATAGTTCCATTTATAATAGCTCTCTGTGGGAAACACCCATTGCCTGAGATTTCTTTGAAGTCCTTTGTAGCACAATCCTTTATCCTGTCCATAGCAGGTTTTCATTCACTGATCTCCCTAGGCTTTGCAAAAGAAAGAAAGTGTTAATATCCGATCATAGCAGGGATGAGATGAAGTGGCCTCTTCCAAAGCCTGAGGAAAATAGCAAGGGAGGATGAAAAGCATAAGGAATTTACATCCAGTGACAGTCTTGGTTCTGAGCTTTTAAGTCTACAATATTGCCAGCTTCTTGGCTAGAGGGTCCCTTCCACCAGGGAAGGTGGAAGGCATGAGGCTGACTGGCTCCACTGCCCTGGCACTGAGACGGGCTGCACCTGGCCAAGACAATGCATGTAAGTGCTCTTCCTCAGCCTTTCCTTGCTACCGCCATGTCAGGGTTGGAGGTATTATTCATGAGTGCTGCAGTGCAAGGCAGAGGACATCACTCTCCATGTGCAGTGACCCACCTCCTTGTAGAACTCAAGGGGCTCAGTAATGGCACGTAAGGAAACTGAAGCTGGCTCTCCCTCATGCCTTAGATATGCGGTTCAGACCTCTTTGTCTTTGGAGCTGTGTCTGCAATATACTGTACTTCAACTAATTACATAACATAATGTTGGAAAGGCTTTTTAACTTCGAAGCATTGGTGTGCAAATGTGATTGTGCCAATTCCAGATTTTCACTGCTAATGAAGTCTTCCCATGCTGCTTGCTTTTTAGAAACTTTCCTGCTTAGGCAGGCCTTTGCTAGATGAAAAATTTCTTCTGTAGATATATGCTGAATATGTCATACCCACAGGGTAAAATGACAGCACTGAACAGTCACAGGCTAATATACTGTTAGTTAACTTCCCCACTTAGTCGTCTGCAGCATGCAGTCTGACATCTAATTAGTGTAAAACCCACCAGTCTTGTAAAACTGTCTTCAACCCCTATTGCTAATGTCACTTCAGCAGGTATTAGCCATGGTGGGATATTATATTTACAACTATGTGTTCATTACTAAATTTCAAATTCCTACAAAATGAGAGTGGCAGCTTCTTACAGAAGTCCCTCATATCTGTACAAGAGAATCTGCTCCTTTGAGAAGTGATACTGTCATCCATTCTACATGCATGTTAAAAGATGAGGGGATTCAGGTTGTACTAGCTTCTTCTAGTCATAATGCTATTCGGGATTTACAAATTCAAGAGGGCCTTGTGCTGTTTAAAGGGACACAAACCCTCAAATTAGGAGTAGGTTTAAAATGTGTTTACAGTAAGAGGTATAAATCGCTGGTTATTCACATGCCTTGTTACTCCAGACTTGGTGTTGGTTCAGCTCTGCCCATTACTGACTGACTTCTGTTGGCTTCACTGAATGATTTTTACAGTGCACACGTGATTAACTGTGTGTTAAAAAGCAAGAACAACAACAGAAGTGATTTCTGCTCACAGCAGAATATGAAAGACAGGAAGTGAGGGAGAGTATTATAGTCTAAACCAGTGTGACTGACCCATGCTTACTTGGAATGAATGAATAAGTATAAATCCAATTTTCCAAATATATTTTAGTGTTGCTCTAGAAGAACTTGGAAGTTTGTCAACATGATGGGCATTTCATGAAAGGTGCAGTCTCAGGCTAAAAGCTCAAATATTTCTTAGCCAAATGTTTCTTAAGGAAAAAACCTTCCATCAGAAAAAATCTGTAGCTGCCAATACAGCCTACAGAAGATATACATGAAAGACAGGGACTGGGAATTATGGGGGAGCACATGTTTTCTAATGAGAAAGTTCTGCATTTTAGAATCTTCTTTAATTTTTAAATGCTCCAGTTAGAATAAAAAATACCAGAATGTTTTCCTTTCTCTATCTACATTTTAGTAAATATAGAATAATAAATGTAAACCAATATAAAGTATATTTAATTTCTTTCCTAAAATCACCAAGTGTGATAAAATATATTTTTCTTATTTATTGTCAAAAGGCCCTATGCTTAATTGATGCTACAGTGTATGAAGAATGTAGGATTTGGCTCTAGTGAATCACAGTGCTGTTGTGAGCTTATTTGTTTAAACCCACACTGTTGTTTCTCTGTGGTTACTTTTAGCAACTGCATAGACAGATATAATCATGGCATGATTATTCCTTACCAGCTCATTGCTGCCATCCTCATCAAAATCCTCCTCTATCCCATCAGTCATATCTTCTCCATCCCCATCTGCATCTGGCCCTCCTTCAATTGGCTCTTCCGTAGAATTATCTGCATTCTCTGATATGCATTCCTCTTGAATCAAATCAGCATTATCTTCCATTTGTTTCTTTTGAGCTTCTGTAAGGAAAACATACTCTATAGAGATTCAGTAACCTTCCCTATTGGTGGCAAAGAAAAGTGCTCTGAGGAAGAAACCTAAGCTTCCCCTCTCCAGATGTGCTAGCTTTGTAAAATTCAGTTTATTGATACCTACCAGGCAAATATGATATACCCCCTTGTTTAAAAAAAATTATGCATAAGTCAATCTAGTGCAAACATGCTCATCTGTCCCATGCAGTAGCTGAAGGTGTGTTTTACCAGTGGATACAGCTTTCTGATTTTCTGGACTTTGCCTTGGGAATTCAATTGGCACAGTCACTATATATTTATTTATTTGCAGCCAATGAGAAGTATATAAATCTCTACGCTCTGAGAAGTGGAAGGCTGTTAATTTCCAATGAGTGAACAAAGATTTGCATAAATTTGTTGTGAATATATTTCAACAACCATACAAATCAAATCCTTCTAGACAACTGAACATATGTTTTATATTTTACATATGGACTAAAGTAGCTGTTTCTCCTTGCTGGTATAAGGTGCGAGGTAAATGGAGAATGCCCCTTCCGATTACCCAGCTATGGGGTTCCTATAATTTCTGCAAGGCAGTGAAAAAGAAGACCATTTCTATGGAGGCCCAGAGGATCTGTTCCACTTGGTTTGGCACAGATAGCTGCATTGTTGTGAATATGCATTTTAAGACTCCTGGATACACTGAAGAGTTTCATCCAGCCAACAGAAATCCAGAGGAGGATTGAGGGAGGAATGACAAAGACAGTGGCCAGAAGAATGTTTTGAGGGATCAGTCTTATTCTTATGCACATCAGGAGTTAAATGAAGAGGTTTATGTACTCAAAGTGAATATAGGCCAGAGAATTGGTTGCATGTAGCTGAAATACGAATGTCTTTTCAGTCTGAGAGTGACAATATCTGTCAATAATCAAATTTCTAGAACAAAACCATACATTTCTTTGTTAGATTAACTGTTCTATAATGCTAGTAGTACATCACCTATCTTGTTGGACAGCCAATGAATCTGCAGATTCCCTGAGAAGCTCTATATTTTTCAGCTCTATGAATACATTGTTATTTTACTATTAATTATTACCAACTGCACATAATAGTCCCTTTTTTTATCATAGTCTTAAATCAAGAAGTTTGCTTTCCCTTCTGCCTGTGCACATTTATTTTGCAACTTACTTTCATTTCTTCAGCCTGTTAGTCTCTAGTCCCTCATTTTCAAATTCATTAGCTGAAGACGTAGAACAATTGAGCTTTTATCCCTTAGTCACATAATTTCTTCAGAAAGATTCTTGGACTTAAAGAATAAAAGTAATCTTAGATAACTGCTTCAACAGTAGTCACACACAGTAGTAGAAGATTCAGCCTGTGGAGCCTCATGATCTATGTGTAAGGTAGTCTATAAAATACCATACTAGTTGTAAATTATTGTGTTACTTGTCTTACTGCACAAGGAAATGTGAATGCAATCAGCTATGTCTATGTCCTGCCATGCCACCTTCTGCTTCAAGTCACTTTTGAGATTAACCCATCTGTGGCAATGACACACTGAATCAACTTCGGTCAAAGCTTTCAAAAAAGGTTCCTGAAATAATGGACTTAATACTTTCAAATGGGAAAACTTTTAGGATACAACTGCTAAAAAATTAGGTCACACAGTTAATTTTCTGAATGAGAACGTACACTGGCTAACTCAGAACAGTATCAAATACTGGCTCACCATCTAACTCTTGGGCTCTTCTGAGAAGCTAACCCTGCCTTTCAGCATCCAGCTCTGATATTACAGGGAGAATATTTTCCTTTAATAATTTTTTTTTTTCACATCAGAAAACCTTCTTATCCCTGGCTTTGTAATTCAGATTTTTACAAAGAAGCTATTCCTGAAGTTTCCCTGTATAGAGGAAATCCTTTTATCTATAGCCCCCTACTGCAATGGTCACTTAGTAAAAGATAGAACAGCTATAAGAAGTTTTCACAGAGCTGTAGAACAGTAACCAACGTATGCACTGAACTTGTCCCGCTTGTCTGCTTAATGTATCACATTCTTCCAGATGTATAACTTTTAAGGTTAATAATTAAATATTCTTTCTGAAAGAGATGCAAACTTAAAAACCAAAAGGGCAAGATGATGTCTCAGTTTTTTGTTGTATGTAAATGAGACATAGATCCTCTCTCTGATCCCAGTCTAATGAGGCCACACCTTCTGGCAGAGGAAAGTAAGAAATAGTATTGTGAAATCATAGAGAAGGAACAAAATCATCACACATCTGACACCGTAAATGACATAGCTTAGCTACTAATGTAGCTTTCTTTTTAAACTGAGGAAGCAATCATCTGCAACTAATCACCCAGGCCGCATAACCCTCTTTATCAGCTCAGGATATGTAAATGGAGATCCACTCTTACTGGTCTCTCTGAGGTGTTTTTTCTCCTCATACCCTCTGATGGGAAAAGAAATATGGGGGACGGGTTCTGCACCTGATGTTTTAAAACATCAACAATTTGAAACCAGTTTTTAATCTCCGGGGATATTATTCAATGCTTGTCTTCAAAAGGCATAATAGTATGATTCAATACAAATCAACTTCCCTCTTTGAGCTGATTTCTATTTAAACGAGTTCAATACAGTCCTTTAGCAAAAATGAAAATTGGATATACAATAAGAAAGATGCAGGTTGTTTTGCATAGTAATGGATTTCATATAAAAGCTACCTGAAGTAGGGATGCACCATCTCAGACTATTTCAGTACGCAAGTGATTCAAAGGAGTGCCTTGCAATTACATCTTCACTGATTATACCAACTTTTATCTAACTTGCATAAAGTACAAAACAAAATATAATGAATACATATTGTGCATGGTTTTCCTGAAAGAGATAATCACATTCTGTGCTAATGGTTTACCTTAGGCTTGCAAAAAAGCACTCAACTTATTTTATGGGATAAACTATAACAGCTGAGGTATTGGTTCTTGTCTATCAACTTAGAAAATGATTGTAAATAAAAGGCAGAGGGTTTTTCAGAGCTGGTTTTGGTTTTCTGTTTTGTTTTGCTTGTGATTTTTTTTCTTGTTTGCTTGTTTGGTTTTTTTTATTTGTTAACCACAAAATATTTTTCTGCAGTGTTCTGCCCTAGGAAGATGTTCATTAGAGCTACTTCTAAATGTGAGAGAAGGTTCAGAGAGGTACTTCCACAATAGATCAGGAAATAGGGCAGGCATTTGGGAGCAGGAGGGATTCAGATCTAAATATCTATTTTGCCTGCAACATGTTCAAGAACCTAAACTGCTAATTCCCAAAAATGTCTTAGTCTTGATGCAACTCCCTTTATGTGTCCTATTGGGTCTTTTTGGCTTATCACATATCACATAATTCAGTGTGATATGACATATAACATATATCACATAACTTATGTGATCAGTTATCACATAACTGATTTGAGTTACGCAAGAGACACAAATCTGATGTTCAGACACCTAGGCAGCTGTGGATTATGAGGCAGAATTTCCTTCACATATTTCACACAAAATACATAAAAAGTTTTCATCAGAGAATGAAGGGAGAAAAAAAAGAAACTGAGATTTTTCATGAGAAAAGGCTTCCATTTCCCAGCTAACTCTCATAAAAATCAGCTTGCTAGTACACAGCTCCTGTGCAGAGATATACAGTGATTTATAAGGAAATAACTAAAGAAATACCATAGATAGTGGTAAGAACTGAGATTGTTTCCTATATATACTGTGGTGAAAATACAAACTCATAAATTCCTTGTAAGTGCTCAGCAGAGCTTTAAAGTGCTGCCAGGTGAGATCATTCATCTAACAAAATGACCGCTGTAATGATAGAAATAGATATTGATTAAATTAAAAAGTAGCGTTGGATTTTGTCATTCCCAAGGTTTGCCTCAAAACAAAACATTTCAAGCCGGAGAAAAGCTGACCTCGACGTGTTGCTGGTTTTATAGAGATGCCACAGCTTCACACAACAGTTTGGGTTGGAAGGGATCTCTGGAGTCTTCAAGTCCAACCGCTCTTCAAAGCAGGGCCAAACTCAAAGTTTGGTCCACGTCCATGGAGTTTTGGAGTTTTGAAGGCTTCCAAGGATGGAACAGCCACTTTCTCTCTGGGAAACCTGCTATGCTGCTTAGTTGCACTTCCTATATAAAACAGGAATTTCCCTTGCTGCAACTTGTGATTATTGCCCAGGCAATAATTCCTGATATAGACCATTTTACAATTCTAAATGTGGATAGCACAACATCCCCAGAGTCAACAACCTTTAACTTAATTCTGTCCAATCTTTTTATAGCGATATTTTGTTTCCAGAACATCTACCAAGACCTTTTATTTCCTTCTTTTTTTTTTTTTTTTTTAATTTTCCTACTGCACAATAGCAAACAATTCTTGAAATGATGTTGCATGCTCTGTGAATAATATCAGTTTATCCTCCCAATAGTTCTACCTGAGAATTAATGTACCTTGCTTTAGACCTCCATTATGTAACAAAAATTCTGGAAGGATTCCGTTCTCTCTGGTCTGTCTGTTTGACTAATAACTAGGCTGTAATTTAATTCATTTGACTGCAAATTGCTTTCACCTACCTGCTTCAGCTTTTTGCTGCTTTTCAATCTTTTCCAGTCTCCCTAGCAAGGAGTCAATTTTTGTTTTGATTTGGGTTAATTCCTTCTTGATTGTTTGCAACTCATCTGATTTCACTGTGGAAAGAGAGCAAAGATGTAAAACATGAAATTAACTATATTTGCAGCCCCTCCTGAACAAAATATGTTTCTTTTCTTTCCTCTGTAGTACCCAAAATCTACTGTCTCATTTCTGTCAGTATTTTTATAGATTTAACTTTTAAAATGAACAGTGTCAGTTAAAAATGGTGAATCCTAGGAAATCACAGAGTTCTAAGCCCTAATGGCAACAGGTTATGTGAGGTATATTGCTTTGTAATAAGCAGTTCAGCAAAATGTCTCAAGGGCATTCTTAGTATTTCCAAGTAGCTGTTACTGAAAAACAGCCTATAATGAAAGAGTGATTCAAATATGACAGACAGTTCACAATCTTGCAATGCTATTTTGCTGGACTATTTTGTAATAACAGAGACAATAATAAAAAATTCCCTCACAGTAATAGTAGTTATTTTTCAACAAGTGTGAATGGTAACGTAAATTCTAGGGCAGCCAGGAATGCAATAGTATGTTCCAGTCAACAGCTTCATTGCAATAGGTTTTAAGTATTATTGCTTCAAAAGCTTTCAGTTCTGGTAATTTCATGTACTTTTCCCAGCTATGGATATCATATAAAAATATTTATTTTTATGATCACATCCAGCGACATGGAGGCATTGACTATAAATGACGTGCTGAAGTTTCCAAATCTGTGTTGTGTTGCATTGCATTATTCTTTAATTTATGTGCATTATTGCTCTCATTGTCTAATGCAAGAAGGAGGACCTGACTTGGTGGTATTTTGGCTTCAGAAGAAACAGCACTGCAGTCCTCGTGAATGACCTTATTATTATGACATGATCAAGATATATTTTTATGCTCAGAAGATAGTCCAAACAAATCCACTTGCCCTGTCTGTGCTAAGATGTAATGTTGAAAAGGCCCATGGGAGAAAATGGGAAACCTGTGCTAGCACGGGAGATTAAAGTAGTTTATAAAGGTCAAGAGCAGGTAACATAACTGTCACACTTACAACCTCTTTTAGGAAGAACTGGACCATCACCTTAAACTGTGAGAGACTGGCAATGGAAGAACACCGGGTAGTATTACTACTCTATCCTTACCACTGCTGAAGGAGGATGTGCATTGACTTGGTGTGTATATCCAGAGCCTGGGAAAAGGGATGTTCTGCCATAGAAAAGGACATGTTCCTTTTCTGTCCAAAGGGTCTCCTGGCTGTAACTTGCCATATCAGTCCTGTTTATTAATTCTTGGGCATGTGTCTCATCATGGTGTCTCGTGTATTTTTTATCAGATAGTCAAAATCTTATGATGAAGTGTGCAGGCAAGTTACTTCATGCTTCAGTGATAGTAAACGAGTATGTGTTTTCATCAAAATCAGCCTTATTGCAAACTTGGAGCACATTCACTGAGGTTGAAACAAAGGCTTTTTATCTTAGAGTTTGGGCTGTGTGCATTATAGTTACAAGTCAGCTAAAAGCAGTAAGTTGCTACATGTGGTAATGAACTTGCTTAATTATGTGCTTATATTAAGAAATTGTATATCTCACACTGTCTCAGTCTGAAATCTCTGGTATATTAAATGAATGGTAGGACTTAACTAAGCTTAAAAGTAACCTTAGAGCTAGACCTTTATATGCTGTACAGTATTTGTTGTTATTATTCTGTATATTTATAGAGCAAGGCTTTAAAGTGTTCTTAGAGAAATAATGGGTCACTGTCCAATTCACCAGATCTGTAACAAAATGCTAAGATTCTGACAACTGTATATTTAGAAGGTTACTGCTTCCCCAGGGGCACTGGCTGGTCCATGCTGGATTAGCAACGTGGTGCAGATAACAGGGTGAAATAGCATGAATCTGTCCAATGGCGAATGCTAAGCGTTTGCTCCGACTCACTATGAAGCCAGCTGGCAACATGTTCCATGTGGCCAAGCTGTTATGTTAGAGGTGCTCCCTTGAAAGGCACATCGCAGGCTTGCCAAGAGTAAAAGATCAAAAGTGAGAAGCGACACTACAAGGACCTAATGGTATTTGTTCCCAGTCTAGAAAGCAAAGCAGAAAACACTTGCACTTCTGAGTTTGATAGTGAAAAAGGCATATACATAGGATTACTGTTCAACTGAGGTCAAACCTGCTTCACAATGGGTTTCTTGTGGCGTCTCAGTGAGGAATCAGTTTAGAAAGAAGACTGTACCAGAGGGAGCATGGGTACAACAGTGAGGATTCAATAACAAACAAAGAGGCTATAAATGACTGAGGAGTCTTATTGCTACCTTGTAAAATTCCCCTATGCCAAAACCTTTTCCTCAAGCTGTGGCAACTGAATGTGTAACTTATCATTCACATTTAATGAGGTGATTCCATCATACAGTCAGTCACTTCAAGTTAATACTAGAAAGAACTGAAAGAAAAAAGAGAAAAATTCCAACAAATCTGCAAAGTTAAAAATTTTCACCGTTTCCAACATTGTGCCGATGTAATTTTTTAAGTTACTAATTGTCTTGCAGGAATTGTACAAATCTTTTAAATCATTCTAGAGAAATTCCACTCTCAGTTATATTGTAGGTATTTTTTTCTGTAGTAATCAGCAATTACTAAAGACAAATTATGAAGTGTCCTTATGGGCAAAATACACCCTTGTGACAAAGAAGGCTGTCAGTATCCTAGGCTGCATTAGGAGGAGTGTTGCCAACAGATTGTCATGGTTTAGGCATATGTGGCAACTAAGCAACACACAGCTGCTTCCTCACTCCCTAAACTCACCCCTTCTCCCCAGCAGGATGGGGAGAAGAGAGCTGGAAGGGGAAAAGTGAGAAAACTTGAGGGTTGAGATAAGAAGAGTTTAGTAGTTGAAATGTACTACTACTACTGCTATTACTACTATTACTAATGAGAATAATGTAATGAAAAGGAAAATAACAAAGAGAGAGAAATAAACCCAAAGAAAAACAACTGATGCCAGTGAAATATGTTGTTCACCACCAACTGATCAATGCCCAGCCAGTCCCTGAGCAGCAGACCCTAGCCAGCCTCCCCCCTAGTTTATTGTTGAGCAAGATGTCGTACGGGATGGGATGTTTCTTTGGTCAGCCTGGGTCAACTGTCCCAGCTGTGCCCCTTCCCAGCATTTTGTGCACTCCCAGCCTGCTCACTGGCAGGGTGCTGTGAGGAGTAGAGGGAGGACTTAACTCTGTGTAAGCACTGCTCACCAATAACTGAAACACCTGCGAGTTATCAACACTTTTTTTTTCCAGCATGAATCCAAAACATAGCCCCATATGAGCTACTGTGAAGAATATTAATTCTACCCCAGCCAAAACCAGCACACCCCTCAACACAGCACTTGTGAGGCAACATCTGGAGCATTGTGTCCAGTTCTGGGCTCCCTGATACAAGAAGGAATGACGACAAAGTCAGACTCTTCTCAATAGTGCCCACTACCTCATGAAAGATAATTGGCACAAATCAAAGCATGGGAAATTCCATCTAAACACAAGAAAAGGCTGCTTCATTTGTGGGGGTTTTTTTGTGTTTTTTTTTTCGCTGTGTGGGTGGCCAAATGCTTGTACAGGTCACCCAGAGAGGCTGTGGAGTTTCAACCTTTAGAGATATTCAAAAGCTGCCCGAGTACAACCCTGGTAAACTTGCTGTAGATGGTCCTGCTTAGGCAGGGCAGTTGGACCAGGTGAGCTCCAGGTGTCCCTTCCAAACTCAACCGTTCCGTGATTCTGTGATAGAAAGCTTGGGAAGAACTTTAGGCTCTTTATGATGAAGTCAAATGTAAAAACTGTATATACTGTACTTCAAGTGTCTTCCTTTGAGTATATAAATTCTCCTTTAAAATGTCACAGATTTTTTTTTCTTCAGGCAAGAAATAAAGCAATTGATAAACATGAAAGCAAATCTGCATGAGTCCAAATATCTGTTCATCTGCTTTTGAGAAATAAAATAGAAAAAAAAAAAAAGTAGCTTACTGCATGTTTTTTTTTCCTATTAGCAGATAAGCAAAAGCTAGCAGGTGACAGAAATGCATGTGTTGGAAAGGAAAGAAATTACTAATGAAATTCCCCAAACACTGGCATCAAAATGGCTAAATATCTTCAACAAATATTTTTGACTTTGATGCCAAAAAGTAAATAAACAGGTTAAATTTGCTGATGACATAAAATTGGAAGGTATCATCTATTCAAAGTGAACTGGAATGGAAGGTGATTTTAAGGCTTGCTACCACTGAAAAAAGATGCAATGTAATTGCACTGGAATAAAGTCCCACACCTGACTAACAGCAGAGCTCCTACTCTTAACATTGAAGCTGCTCAGCAAAAAAAGATAGTGACAGAATTATCCTTGGGTGTAGCTGTAATCTCAGGTTGACAACAGGCCACACTATAATGTAGCCATGAGAAAGAAAATGCAGTGTTATGATGTCTCAAATGTTGTATTGCTAAAGATGAAGAAGTACAATGACATTTTACAAAGACCTGGCGATATCTGCGTCTGGAATGATGCATACAGGTTAAACCACTGAATTCTGTTGTGTGTGGGGAGTGGGGCCATGAAGATGAGTATAAGAATGGAAAGCCTATAGTGTGACAGAAGTTTTGCTTGTTTGCCTGAGACAAAAGAGGGCAAAAGGAAACAAAATTTTAAAGCTAAAGCCGTGTTGGCACAACAAATGGATATGAACAAATAATAAGAAAATTTAAGCAGGAAATTAAAGAAACAGAGACAAAAAACAAACCCTAACTAGCTTTGAATTGGAGCTTAAAGGATTAGATGGCGTGCCCACTTGCAACAGTAATGAATTAGAATCAGTGACCCTTTCCAGCCCTCTGCTGGGAGTGCAAGGGCCTTCCAGAATGCATCGTTCATTGAAGCATGTAGCACCAAAGGAGACAAACTGCATCTGGCTCAAAACAAGAGATTTAAAATTGAGATCAATCACATTTTTAGAAATGAAAGGGCTAGTGTTGAATTACAGCTATATTTGTGAAACGTTTTTTGCCATAACTATAAACCGATTCATCCACAAAGCATGATTTAGATTTTTTTTTTAAATGTCATGTATTTTTGTCTAAACCTTCATGTTTAATATAAAATATTTTATCATATTGCATTACTTTAGATTTCACTGAAAAATTGGTTAGCTAATGAAGTTAAATTTAAATGAGTGAGAATGAATCAATTTAAAAGCACAGTTCAGGACATATTGTAACATCTTAAGGGTCTACTCCTTAATCTCAAACACACAGGGCATAAAAAATTTGATCAGTGTTTTCCTCTTGTTTCAGATGTGTAGAATAAAAGTGCATATCCCAAGAGCTTCAGTTTGTATATTGACAGATTTTTTCCCAGTTCTAAACAGCAATCTGCATCTGCTGCTTCATACCATTAATGTGAAGAACTACTATGTGTAGTTTCCACATCAAAATGTTGAGTCACTTTAAATAGTGTGAAAAGGCTGATTAATATTTTTTCTGGTCTTTGAAGTTAAGAAAAAAACAAAATGTTGTCAACTGATCTTTGACAAAATATAGATTCAGGAAAGAAATAAAGTCATTTTGTGTTTTGGAAGCATACTTCAAACACATTGCAACTTTTTGGTAGAAGAATAATTTACTGCACTGGCAGACATTGTTTTTGCAGACGTAGTCATCAATAAGCAAGGCATTTTTGGCATTATGTTTTTACAACGTCTTTGCTTTGCGCCACAGCAAACTTCTGGGTTTGAATTGCTGGTTTTCAGAAGTGAGTCCCTCTAATCCTGGTAATTACACTGAGAGGTTCTCTCTGACTTTTAATACTTCATGTATGGGTTCATTTTCTGAATTCAGTCTGAGTGGAGAACAGCTATGACAACAGTCATGCCTATGAGATTTCTGCTTAAATCTTGAAAGTCTATTAGGGGGTGTAACCTGATGAGAGTTTTCCTATTTGGAGGTGAAATCTTTCAAGCATAGGCAATACCATTTTGATACAGTTAATTCTGGACCTGCGATTAAGCTCTTTTATAGTATTGAATTTCATTAAACCCTAAAATAGCTTCTTTTCCACTATGTTTCTTCTTATTGAATAGATCCTTTATTTAACTAGCAATAAATTACAAGTAGAATCAATAGTGCATTAGTTCAAGTGGTTCAGATTAGCAGTGTAGAGTAAGGGGCAACAAAATATTAAATTGCTTCACCCCATATTTCAATATAGCCAACTTTTCCAAGAAAATAGCAAAAGAAGCCCCAAACCATGTTCTTTATTTTCCAACTTGAAGCCCCCAAGGGACTGGTTCAGTTGTTTCTCTGATAAGCGTCTTACATTAAGCTGATTATATTCCTGTCCAAGTCAACAAAATTGTGTTTCTACTTTTACAATGGGTTGGTTGGACTTGACAAAAAGGGAAGTAATTCTATGGGGAATTCAAGCATGAAAGTCTGTATACTGTGTGTCTAACTCCTTTTAAAGGTGTGCTGTATGCAGACAGAAAATTTTCTGCAGTTTATTCTAACACGATAAATAGTCTTTGCAGTTGTGTGCCAAATGCCATTGTAAAGAACTGAGGGTGGAAACTCAACAAAGGCCAAAACTTCAGGCCACGTTTTTAGCAATACATCTTGTAGCTCTCCTTTCAGTGTTAAAGAGCTGGATCTTGTCACTTGGTGCTCCAAGACTGACATTTTTAGAGTTCACATCACACTTGAAAAAGAAGGATAATTTTACTGGCCATAACACTGTCAGGATGTCTAGACTCCTGAATTCACTTCCATTAAATAATTTTTAGGTTCTGAAACATTTGCGATGTTATGATAACAGCGTTTTGGAGGTCTTATATCAAGTAGCTGTGGGTACTCAGACTAGGGATAATTCCTCTAATCTACGTTATGCATTACTTAAATCCTCACATGGTACTACAAAAGATTTTCTGAAATGCAGTATAAATAATAAAGCAAATTTGGTGATTATTACGAGGAACAGGTATCTATATGCTAATGTAATATGTTCTGTCCCATTCAACACAACGAAGACCCAAATTTCTGGGTGAGAGATTTCCTTGACATCTATTGGGATATACTAAGGTCCTCAGCTCTCCAGAAGATTTTTTGAGTTACTCTGAACAATGAGAAGTATGTATACAAAAAAACTTATCTAAAAATAATTTGTCTTCTCAGGGAAAAGTGAGTCCAAAAAACCTATTCTTATTAGACTATGCTTTAGGAAAATTAGTGAATTGAATGCACTGATACTACTAGCTTTTCATATGGATAAGACAACAGTAAAGGATGAAAAAAGGAGATCTAATGAATGAATCTGCAAGTATATATACTTACTAAAGCTTTGATTCACTGTGTGAAAACCCAAAGACCCAAGGGCTGGAAAAAGCTATCAAAATAATTTCAATTCTATGTCTACTAAAGTGAAGATCTTGAGCTGCATGCTTTCTTTTAAATTAATATAATTAATATTAATCATAATTCATTACTTAAAGTATGGAGGAAAGACAAAAAATAGCTATGGACAGTGGATTAGTTCAAGATGTATATGAAAATGTCTAGACTCATGTTTATCATCCAGAGAACAAAGGAAGTGTTGCTACTCCCAAGCATCCTCTTAGGGTGCGTGTGAGCTCCATAATATTGAACCTAGATTGAAATGTCTTCCCGTGTGCCAGCTATCAAAGCTCCAGCCGCTGGTAATGGGCATATAGCCAGTTCATTCTTTGGAGACTTGTGTGTGATGCATCTATACAGACAACAGAGACTTTCTTTCTCAGAACATCTTCCTTTCTAAGGAATTGTTTGAGCTCCTTATGTCACAGTGTGCAACATTAGCTCTGTTTATCACATTTACATTCTTTCAGTCACATGCATGTTTATTACATTTCTCCTTTTGCGGTCTCTGATACCATCAGTTCATACAGTAGGATCAAGAACGGAGATTAGTGGGCTCACTGGAGGTATATCTTCTTTGTTAGGTGCTAATATGTGAGACTTGGGCATGTTAAGAGGAAATAATTGGCCCATGTCGGTGCCATAATTAATCCCTGTTGCAGTAAGGTACAGTGTTGGTGGATTCACTTATTTCATGATTGTGCTTTGTTAGCATAATGTTTTGTTAGCCAGTCCGGCACTCCAAGTGTCTTATTGAAGTCCCTTCATTCTTTCTAATATCTGATCCCTACCTGATCTTTCTCTTCCTCTTCCAGTGACGCTTCCAAGGACAGTATCACTCCACATAAGGGGCAGGGGAAGACAGGTGGGTGCTGAAAGATGCACGAAGAGGAAGATGAAGTTCCCTGGACATATTATGGAGTGGGGGTCTTGGTCAGCATAGAGGAGGGAATGCTTATTGTTCATCAGCTCTTCTAAGGCCAACTCACTAAAGAACAGTTGAATAACCCCAAATTGACAATCCTGATTTGGATTCCCTTTTGAACAGGCAAAGACACTTTGCCTCTTTCTACCATAAAATGAATCTGGCAAAAAAAGGACACACAGCCCAACCTCCCCATGCCCCCAGCCCACTTCCCACCAGCTCGCATACAACCTTAAAGTCTCCACAGAAATCAGTGTGCCTTTGTTTATAACAAGATTAATAGCTTTGCTTTATTATCAGCCGTTCAGAAGACCTCATGGTGTATAAGCAGTCAGGATGACAGAAGATTTTAAACAGGCTTCTAATAAGGCCAAGGGACTGGGTCAAATGTTGATGGGATTTCCTTCAAAACCTACATCAGTGTGCCCTTTGACTTGCATGAAAGGCATGTCAGCTTTAGTAATCAAACCAGCTTGTCAAGCTAGAGGCTAGGGTAGGAAATAACTGCAACAGAGCTATATAATGGAAGATGTCTGCTTGCAGAAATTACTAGGATCATTGTTTCAATAATATCCAACTGAAATGAGCAACTCACATTTGGATCCTGAGGAAGAAGCCCCACTTGAGGTGGATCGTGATGCTCCTTTCATGGAGAACACCCCTTTGCCTCTGCGAGTTGTTGTCACAGCCACACGAGGACGTTTCAGTGGAATTACTGCACGAGGTGGTGGGGGGACACGGCCGTGGTAATCAAACAACCTAGAAAAAATAAAGTCAGCTGGACTCCATAAAACCTTATATGATTTCAAGTCATGGAAGCCCTGTCAACAAAATTTTCATGTTATCTTTGAGAAAATTACCCTTTTAAACTGTAATCACTTTAGATCACAGTCAAATTAGATTTCAAGGACCTATGCACATTAAGTGCCATATTTAGATTTCAGTCACACACCAGTGCATACCTCATATTTTTTGTGTAATTTAAATGAGGGATGCGTTATGGGACCGTGTCATTTGCAGTATGGAAAATCCATAACCTGCTTTCCACAGGTCCACAGCATTTCATTGCACACAGCTATTAGCAATACATTTTGTTGTGGTGACATTTCAGCTCCTTTATTACATGCATGGCTTAAATTCTAATTTTCTACCTCCCATCCTTAAAGACAGAAAAAATCTGAACTTTTCTGAAGCCAAACATTGCCATAAAGAAATACCTTGCAGTTTCTAAAATAGCAAAAGAGTATTTATAGTGAGGCACCTGTATGTCCTTCTGAATGCATACAAAAGAGGTCCCAGCATATGCTCTCTTTATTAAAGAATGAGTTGATGTAGGATGACTAAAATACCCAAGCATGCTTAATAGAAAGAAGTCTCGTTCAAACACCACTGTAGCAAGTAAATATTCAGAGAATTACTAGTCAATAAAAGACATCCTGGAACCAAAATGTACTATTGTTCCCAAACAGAATACCCAATCCTAAAAACACAGTTATCACCAGGTGACTAACCTATGTAGAAGAAAACAAAAGCAATAGAAAAGGTGATTAAAACTACATATATATTTAGAAAATTAAAACCTATGGGCTTTCCATCTGGCAGGTCAGGAGAAGAAAGTTCAGAAAATTAAGATTTCCTGTTCAGAGACTGAAGCAGAGGAACAAGCAACATTCTCATGAAATGTTCTTAAGTTTCTTTCAAATGATACTTGCAACTAGTAACTATGGAAATTTATAACTGCATGTTTACTTTTAACAATTCTGACTACTGTTGCCCAGCTGGGCATATAGATACACATTTGAAAACAGATGCCCAAGAAGCAATAATTCACTCACCACGCTCTAACTGCATGCTGAACAGGAAGCAGAATCAAACTTAAGTCTCTTCTAGCCTGTTTTCTGGCAAGTAAATATCTAATGCTTAAATCCCAGGATTCTTACTGTTGTCCGTACCATAATCCTACAGGCAATATAACCAGCTCCTTCGTTTTTCATAGCTGCCTAAAAAATGTGTCACAGAGACCATGTCACTCCCCTGAACTTGAACCCTGTGGCCTTGAATACTCTTGCTGAATAAGCAGTTTCTAGCCATTGTGAGCATAACTAAAAAATTACATATGAAGGTGAACACTAAAATATTTTTGGGACTTTTAAAAGAGATATTATTATTTATTGTCACTCATCATTTATCACATTGGATGATCTGGAGGTTAGCCACAACCTCCATTTGACACTACTGGAAAGAATGTTTCAGAACTTTTTATCATTATTATTATTATTTCTCTTATTTTATTATTATTATTCCAAATTTTTCTATCTTCCAGTATTTCGTGTTGTACTGGTTTAAACCCAGATGGTAACTCAGGACCATGCAGTTGCTCTCTTACCCCCCCACCTTCCTCTCCTGAAAGATTTATACATCAGAAAATTTCACTATTGAGTAGATTTACATCACATTTCACTCAGTGGTTTTCCATAATAAGACAATCATCAAGATAGATAGACACCAAGTTCTACAGCAACTACCTTTAATATCTCATAAGTATTTTATTGTGGAAATATGACCATTATAGTTGTTCATTTGTACTACCCATAATATACAGAATTAGAAAAAAAAAAAAGACATATAGCTTTAATATTCAGGTGGCATAGATCAGAAACAGTACTCTGTTAAAAACATAAAAATCCATTGATGAAATTCAGAGCATTAACCTTGGGTAAAGTAAACGTAAGCCTGTGGAAGTTAACTTTTTATAGACATGAGCTTTTCCTACTGTCAAGGCTAGACTAATCAGGATTAAATTACACTGATGTCTTTTACTCCATGTTTATAGCTCACTGTTTTTAGCTGTGTCCAAAGGGAGCATGGTCATTTACATACAAACCCAAAACTAATAGTTCAAATTAAACCAACTCCAGGAAAACAAAACAAACCAAAACACCCTCCTCCCCCCCCCAAAAAAAAAAAGAAAAAAAGAAGAAAGGTATTATGTCTATATTTTTCCTACAGTGTTTCTAAGCAGAAAGATATATAGCGCATGATACCTTAACTTCAGGGTAGAAACCACTCCCCTGCTATTATCATACATACATACATATTCTATATACATAAAAGAAATATCAGATTAAAAGAGGCTGGTGAAGCAATACTTTGTTCCCTTCTAACTCACTTGGCCTATGCTAAGGCAGGCTGTTGTAATGCGGAAACACAGCACTGCTGGATCATAAGTTGGTTATCCATGGTCATCCATGTTAACCTTGTGTTGTGGTGACTCTGCTACATATAAATGAATAAATTCCTATAGTGCTAAGCTAAACTATGTATATACTCAAAGAACAAGTCTCCAGTTGCTCAGGTATCCACATTTCTTTTCCTCCTTTAGAAGCGCATATGCTGTTCATATTGTGTGTTTTTTTCTCTTAAGGTCCTTTTAGCCTTCTAAACATTCTTGGAAGACATATTTTTCAGGATACATTCCATATCTTTTCATACACATGGATGAAAAGACAAAGACATGAGTGCTATGCTGAAGAATTTTACAGCTGCTATATGTTCCTCTGGAAGAATTCTGTAGGGATAAACACTGAGCAATTAAACTATCACTGAAATGTTCTGCACAGAAAATGCCCCAAAAGCTCTTAGAGAAGGATAAGACCAAAAGAACTGTTTAATGTGCATGCATGCATTTGGTGGTGGTAATCTTCTCTGTTTGTGATATATTCAAATAGTCTTATTCTGATACACAAGAGAAGTAATGAAATGAATAATATGTAAAATCAGAACAGACCTGTCTAACCAAATGATGTGATTACATTATAAACAAACAGTAGAAATGATGTAGGATGTACAAAAATATAACCACACATACCGATTGTAGAAATCATCTCTGTAGTAATCATAATCAAAGACATAACCACTGTGGAAAAACACAGAAAAAAAGGAATGAACTGGTTTATAGAAATATACACATTGATTAAAATTTCTGCGGTAATATTGGCTTACTTTCACTTTCCGAGACCTTTTTAAAAGTCCTTCCGCTTCTTTTCAACAACCATATACTGTACATTATGTTTGTCAATGCTGTTGTCAGCTATCACTGTAATATATTTGGAAATGTGAAATCCAGGACATGCAGAACAGTGTAAACAGTTGACAGCGCATATAGAAAGGATTTAACACAGCATGACAGCTCTGTAATTAGAGGATCATTATCATGTAATTCTCTGAGTGATCAAATGAAGGGAGCACTCTTAATACTGAAGCCCTCTGCTGGGGTAACATAGCATAATCAGTAGACAAGTAAGAATGTTAAATACAGGAAAGATTGGTAAAGGGGTGAATAGGTGAGCTACCATAAGACAATGAATTTGATTTATAAGAAACATGAAAAGGATTGGACTGCTGGTCATTGAGTTCACCAAATCTTTCCTTATAAATAGAAAAGGAAAAAAGTTAGAAAAAATGAATGCTGCAAGCAATAGTGTTATAGGGATGCTTTTCCTCTCAGGCTCAGAAAGGAAAATATAGACCAATCTGGGAAAAGCAGGCAGCATCAAGGGAAACAAATATACGTAGGAAATTGCAGAGGTCCAGGGAAAACTATTTTTGCGATGTCAATTGCAAAGTCAATCCTAGATTGATCTTCCTAGTTTTGCATTCCATTAGCATCTTTCTACCTTTATGGTGAAGAAATAGCAATGTAGTCTATCTCTCTCACACGTTCAAGAAAATAGAAACAAAGAGTTAATAAATCACAAGGGATTTGTACTCTGCCTGATGAAGGACTAGTAACACAAATCCTAAGTTGGTCACTTGCCTGAGAAGGGCGATTATGAATAGTAAAGGTAAGAGGCATTAAGAAGTACCACAAAAAAGGAGATTTCGGTAAGAAAGCAGAAAGGTAGAAAGGAGAGAGAAGAAGAAGAAAACATTTACTGAATGTAAAGGGAGATGAATGATGGTAGGTACACATTAATGAAGCTTGTCTTCACGGAGAATGGACTTGTGGCTAATTTCTGCTCTTGAACACTGAGCAAAATGTCTTCTGGGGGAGGGGGGTAGTACATAATTTGAAGAATGGGTCAAAAATTCTCAAGTTTTTTGCTTTTCTTAATCACATAATGCCTCTTTCTCCTTTTCTTCCCTTCCCTATGTTTCAGAGGTTGACCATTAAAAAAGGGGAAAAAATAAATTTGACAGCTTAAATTACTTCAATAACCATTTCATCTCAGTGTTTTGATTTTGAAGGCTTGCAATTTCCCCTGTCTGCAACTGGCAAAAATATCCATCAAAGGAGGTCACCTCTGCCACATCTACTTTGGATGCAAGTGCCCAAGTGGAAGTGATAGCTTAAGTTGTACTGACTACCCACATAATACTAGACCAGCAGTATCGTTAGACTCACCAGGTGAGAATGTCAACTGTCCTGTTGGTAATCTATTTGAGAAAATAAAACCCTATATGAATTTTATGTGAAATTCTTATTAAATAAAACAGCCCTGAGAATCTAGAACCCAGCAGCAAGTAAGCTGTGTGTGTTAGAGGAAACAAAATAACAAGTAATAATAATTAGACCTTGTATAGTGATTATGTTTCTGTACCTTGCCTTAATGCAAAACTAGCAACTTTTTCCTTACACTTTGCAACAGCTCGTTTTGTCTGCTATAGCCAGTCTACATGGAACTAAGAGGTAGCATGTAGAAAAGCTATTATTTTATTTACAGTTATTCAGTTTGCTAGTGGGTTTATTTAGCTGAATGATTAATAGCTACACTAAGCCCTTACTTAATATTAAATTTTGGTTTATAAGTAGAAGATAACAGACAATTTGAAGAAAAAAGATTAAATTTAAAAGGCCTGTCACATACAATCTTTCACCTGGAGTGACATTAATTTAATTTGCATAAAGACCAGATAAATTCAGTTTCTCAAGGTTGAAGATCAGGATGCTGATGAAGAATAGTTCACTTTGCACCCACTAGAGTAAGGCTGGAAGACAGCTATATTTTCTGTGGCAAATCAACCCTGGTCCATAGGACACAACAAAGACTGCAGGCCCTTCACTGGGTTTTCAGAGTATGGAACTTATTTTTCACGTACTGATGGAGTGACAGAGAGAGCTCAAATCCATCCTTGGGAATAGTGGCACTGATGGGGCATGGAAGGGAGAGAAGTCTCCCTTCATTTGCCTCAGTCTTCACTGGCAAATGCGCTGACCACACCACCCAGGTCTTGGAAGGCAGATGGAGGGACTGGGAGTATGAAGACCTTAGTACCACTAAAGGAGAGGATCAGGTTCGAGACCATCTTAGGACTCTGAATATGCACAAGTCCATGGGACCTGATGAAATCCATCCGCGGGTCCTGAGGAAGCTGAAGGATGAAGCTGCTAAGACACTGTCCATCATATTTGAAAAATCATGGCAGTCAGGTGAAGTTCCCAACGACTGGAAAAAGGGAAATATAACCCCCATTTTCAAGAAGGGGAAAATGGATGACCCGGGGAACTACAGAGCAGTCAGTCTCACCTCTGTGCCTGGCAGGATCACAGAACAGATTCTTCTAGAAACCATGCCTGGGCACATGAAAAACAACAAGGTGCTTGGTGACAGCCAACATGGCTTCACTAAGGGGAAATCCTGCCCGACCAATTTGGTGGCCTTCTATGATGGGGCTATGGAACTGATGGACAGGGGCAGAGCAGTTGACATCATCTACCTGGACTTGTGCAAAGCATTTGAAAGTGTCCCACATGACATCCTTGTCTCTAAAGTGGAGAGACATCAATCAGATAGATGGACCATTCGGTGGATAAAGACTTGGCTGGATGGCCACATGCAGAGAGTTGCGGTCAATGGCTCAACGTCCAAAGGGAGACTGATGAGGAGTGGTGTCCCTCAGGGGTGGGTGTTGGGACCAATCCTGTTCAACACCTTTGTCAGCGACACAGGATTGAGTGCACTCTCAGCAAGTTTGCTGATGACACTAAGTTACGGGGTTCAGTCGATACGCTGGAGGGAAGGAATGCCATCCAGAGGGACCTTGACATGCTTGTGAGGTGGGCTGATGCCTATCTCATGAGGTTCAACAGAGTCAAGTGCAAGGTCCTATACCAGGCACAGCTACAGGCTGGGCAGAGAAGAGATTCAGAGCAGCCCTGTGGAATAGGAATTGGGGGTGATGGTAAATAAGAAACTTAACATGAGCCAGCAGTGTGTGCTTGCAGCCCAGAAAGCCAACTGTATCCTGAGCTGCATCAAAAGGAGCGTGACCAGCAGGTCGAAGGAGGTGATCCTGCCCCTCTACTCTGCTCTCGTGAGACTTCACTTGGAGTATTATGTATAGTTCTGGTGTCCTCAACATAAGAAGGACATGGAACTGTTGGAACAAGTCCAGAGGAGGGCCACGAGGATGATCAGGGGACTGGAGCACCTCCCATATGAAGATAGGCTGAGAAAGTTGGAGCTGTTAGCCTGGAGAAGGTTGCATGGAGACTTCATAGCAGCCTTCCAGTACCTGAAAGGGGGCCTACAAGGATGCTGGGGAGGGACTCTTCATTGGGGACTGTAGTGGTAGGACAAGGGGTAATGGGTTAAAACTTAAACAAGGGAAGTTTAGGTTAGATATAAGGATGAAGTTCTTTACTGTGAGGGTGGTGAGGCACTGGAATGGGTTGCCCAAGAAGTTGTGAATGCTTCATCCCTGGCGGTGCTCAAGGCCAGGTTGGACAGAGCCTTGTCTGACACGGTTTAGTGTGAGGTGTCCCTGGCCATGGCAGGGGGGGTTGGAACTAGATGATCTTAAGGTCCTTTCCAACCCTAATTTTTCTATGATTCTACGATTCTAAGTCTCAGGCAGAGATCTGGTTGTGCTATTGAAAAATGCCAGTAGGCTTGAGAGAGGGTCAAGTGGTTGGGAAAGTGTCACAGACTCCTCAGATGAGGATTATCACAGGCACTGGGTGTTTTAGGTAGGGAAAATGCAGGAAAGGTTTTCAGGCGTGTCAACCAAATGTTTCTCTCCTTACTTAAGAATTTATTTTGCTCTGTTCCCTATTCAGGTAACTTCTGTCTTGAAACTAAACTCAGTTCTTTATGTTCCTTTATCTTTGCAAACAACAGTTTCAACCCACATGGTATAATGTTTATCTGTGGACCAGAGCAAAATAAGTAGAAACACATTTTGAAATCTGATTATTACATTGCAGTGCAATGTGTGAATATTTTTAAATTCTTATGAGTTGCTTATATTACCTATATTACCTATAGTTACTTATCATTATAGTGTTCTACAACCGAAGCTATCTAAGCAGCTCTGTTACAGATGTTGCCTCTAATCTTAAAGTTAAGGTACTTTGCATTTTTGCATGCTTTAGTTCAGTAGGATACCTTGCTACTGAGATCAGAGGTAACTGCAGGTATTCTATATGTTGCATGACAGTCAGTCTCTGAAATGGGCATACACATGGCTTTAGCTGCAGCAAATATTTTCCAACTTTTCCATCTTATCCACCTCTCTGGCTGGATACAAAATACAAACATACTGTAGATTCTGACAGTGCAACCTGATATCACAATTAATGAGATAACAGGAGTTCATTTGCTTACATTTCTAGTCTGGGTTTATTCTGAATGAAATCATCACAATTCAAGGGCATCCCTGTTAAGTCCCATATCCTACGACATGGGTGCTGGGGACTCTAGCAGGAGGTGGGGAGGGAATCTGCTTTCCCTGAAGACCATTTGGGATCTCTGTGTGGAGGTACCATGGATATGCAGTGGGAACGAGACAGTTCTGCACACATAGGGCCTCCTCATTTGGGACAACTGGCAGAGATGTAGCAACAGCTACTTGACCCTCAAGGTAGGAACAGCACCCAGAAGCAGCAGAAGGATGGGCTGTTATGGGCTCTTAACAGACTAGGGTGCTCAATTCCTTTTTTCCTTCACGATTAGCCTCCTTGAAGAAAGCTAATGGAATTTAAGTGTCGGTCATGGGGGAAAGACATTTATCCTTCCGTGCTATGTCTATTATCTATTGGAGGTCAAAAAAGCTGATCCTGCCCCTCCATTCTGCTCTCATGAGACCCCACCTGGAGTACTGTGTGCAGTTCTGGTGTCCTGAACATAAAAAGGGCATGGAACTGTTGGAGCAAGTCCAGAGGAAGGCCATGAGGATGATAAGGGGGCTGGAGAACCTCCCATATGAAGACAGGCTGAGAAAGTTGGGGTTGTTCAGCCTGGAGAAGAGAAGGCTGCATGGAGACCTCATAGCAGCCTTCCAGTATCTGAAGGGGGCCTACAAAGATGCTGGAGAGGGTCTCTTCTTCAGTGACTGTAGCAATAAGACAAGAGGTAATGGGTTCAAACTGGAACAGGTTGCCCAAAGAAGTGGTAAATGCTCCATCCCTGGCAGTGTTCACAGTCAGGTTGGACAGAACCTTGGGCGAAATGGTCCAGGGTGAGTGTCCCTTCCCATGGCAGGGAGTTTGAACTAGATGATCATAAGGTCCTTTCCAACCCTAACTATTCTATGATTCTATGATTCTATTAAAATAGAATAAAATAGGAATGGTTCTGTAGGGCCATATGTGTAGGTGTTGACCCTCATTGCATAAGACAGGTAAAGGAGGGTGGGTTAAAACTTTGGAAAATATTAATTCTTCTTTATATCCATGATCTGGGTCTCTTTTTCTCTCTGTTTCTGTTATTCTACTTGCAGTTATGGCAGCACAGACAGCACAGAGGCAACATGCAACCCCTGGGGTTAAGCATCCTTCACATCCTTCACTATTACTTCTGAGTTAACAGTCCACAGATGCAAGATGTCATGTGAGACCCTTAGAGATGTGAGGTTTTACAAAGGCAGTTCCTAGTTCTCTTGGCTGTGAAGCAGTTGTTCTGCATTTGTATTGACAGGGCTATGAACCAACAACAGTGAAAAGAACCCAAACAGATAACCTAGAGGAAAAAAAGAAATCTCTTTTTCCGACCAATCTCAGTTGACATTTTTATTTTTAATCCTTTTTTCTTTTATTTAAGCTGAATGATGATGTTTCATTTATAATAATATGTTGAAGAGATTATACTGTAAAAGCGACCAGTACAACTCTCAATCTACAGCCACAATTGTACACCTAAAATAAAAAAGTTCACACTATATAACACAATATTATATAGTTCACACTACCAAACAGAAAGCAGAGAATTAGCACAGATAAAAACTGGCACTGAGATGAAGGTGACTGCAGGACTCTTAACCTCTTGAGCGTTATTACCTAGCAACCCAACAACCTGTGTTACAGAGGCTGCAGGAAATCACTCGCACGGTGTTGAATAGCAAATACTCAGCAAGTCTGAAGCAGAGAAAGGTTTAAATGAGCCCATGAACTAGTGGAGTCAGCAGTTTCTTAATGGAACTGTAAATAGGCAGATTACTTACCCACAAACATATGCTATCTCTGCAACATTAACAACAGAACTCTGTGTATTATTCTGCTATTAAAACAGAAAACAGTAAGAGATACTGTAATGGTCACACTGAGGCAAAGAAAACTCATCAGCAATGTATGTTTCTGTTAAACCAAAATCATGGTTCCTTTTTCTGATTTAGTCTCATCAAGACAATCTTGTATGTGCTGTGTGTTTCAGTTTCACTTAACACTATATGTGCTTTAAATTGTGTATGCCTGAATAATAAAGGATACCCCAATGTATTTTCATAGTTATGATGCTGTACATATTGAAATTTCCTATGTACAACAGCAGTTGCACATGTGTCAGTCAAATCCAAAATTATGCTTCAGCATCTTTGAAATCAGCCTATGGAATCATGTCTTTTCTTCATTTGCGATGCCAAGCCATCAATCAATTTATCTGATGATACTGCATGTTGAAAATATATTCTCACAGTATAGTCTTTCTTGTGTTCCATTTTCTATGCCCACAAAATATTTTAATAAACTAATGATCACATCTTGTTTTAATTTACTTCGCTCCAAGCACTGATGAGTGAAATGGACTTATTCTACTTTTGAACAGTTAATGCAGAACAGAGCAGAAATAGCTTTTGATATTTTCATGGCAACAAGAATTTTTGACTTGCATATGATTCACCCTTAGCTAATATCTCTTCCTTTCCACAGGTACAAAGTTGTATTTGTAAATCATAAATGCTGACAAACCAGGTATAATGTATCCTAATTCAATTGACAGTGCTATCACCATTTATACTGTCAATTGCTTTTCTATTGTCAGGGCTGGGTAAAAATATTAAAAACAAAAGCAATATTCCTTCAATCAAACTCTTTTAGGAGGCACATATCAACCTAATGGTTGAAACTAGTATTCCAGTCACTTGTAAAATCATTTCTCTTGTTGTGTAAAAAGAGTGCTAGAAATTGTTCCTGTTGAGTGCAGAAGAGACAGTCTAAGCTGCTGTGATGTTAAAAAAAGGAGTGGATAAGGGTAACTACATGATTTAGAGAACAAACACCAGGAACTGGAAACTTTACCTGTTAG
This sequence comes from Lathamus discolor, assembly GCF_037157495.1. Taxonomy (NCBI): domain Eukaryota; kingdom Metazoa; phylum Chordata; class Aves; order Psittaciformes; family Psittacidae; genus Lathamus; species Lathamus discolor. The sequence goes on along the minus strand of NC_088885.1, from coordinate 132,491,558 downwards.
AAAATCAATCAGATGGCAATGACTTTCATGAGCTATTGGAAAAAAAAAAAAAGGTGGAGATTTCAGGCCACTTTTCTGTGAACAGTTACCTATGTTCCCTAAAGACATGAATTAAATTGGTGGACTGAATCCCAACTTTACTTAGTTAAGGCTGAGAATGGTGATAGAAGATTTCTGTTTGCAGTTCAGGCTGCATGTTCTGCAGAGAAAGAGAATATTCTTCAGAGCCTCTTTTTTGCTGACATACTTATTTTCAAAAGACAAGTTTTGCCAGTGATTCCTTCAACCAATGTATTCTTGGAGGTTTAAAGCAAAAAAAGGGAACCAGAGAGGAAAACTAATTGCAGAAAAGTATTTTACATTCATTTCCATAATGTAGTTATGAAGGCAAATCGATATATAGCTAAAACCAAAAAGTAACCACCATAACAAATCTCCTACCACTCATCCCCAAATAATGCCAAATAATTGAACATAACCTACTCTTTGTATATTTCAATTACTGATATATTGTCATAATAATTTTTGTAACCATAAATTAATAAAGGTTTTATTCTAACTGTATATGTTCATTCCATTAATAAGTGCAAGATATATTTTTCTTTTTATTTTTTTTTCTGAGGTGGGGGAGAAGTATGGAGTTTTAGAAAGTACGTCAAGGAATGCAGTACTGTAAAGGAAGATTTTGTTTCTTCAAAACTGAAAAGATTTTGGCAAACCTAATCTGAAGATATGTATACATGTCCTGCTTTTACCCAAGTAAGACATGTATACACAAAATAGCTGATGTACTGTACTCCATTTTCTATTAAAGTATCTTTCTGCAGGCATTAAGCAGAATTTATTTGCAATATGATTAGTCTGTATTTTTTCATATGTTCAGATACATCCCTTTCTTACCCTCACTTTCCTTCCCAATATCTATTTTCCCAATGAAATATGTTTTGGGAAAACTGTTGAATTACTCTTCAAGTGGAATTTTAGGCAAAACTTAGGCAAATATTCTAAGCTGCATGTACACAATCAGGTAATTAAGTCACTTACTTAGACACTTTCCTGTAGAGGATTAGGCAAAGCTTGTGAAGCAGAGGATAGCAAAGACATCAAGATCAATATTCAGACTCTGGGATCAGCTGGTCTGAGAGCTGTTTATGACTGCCAGGCAGGCACAAGTGATGCAGGGATTTCAATTTGAAATTGAGGCCCAATAATTTTCTACATAGCTAAGTGCCAAATATTAGAATTACATCTAATAAAAACTACTTACTGTGCCTGCAGGGACAGTCTATGCTTAACACTGTTAGCCTGATGCTTTTTAGAAACAAAATAGTTTTTATATGTAAAGAAACCTAAGTAAGTTTGCTTAATGTGTCCCTTACCTTTCTCTTCCTAGTATTAAAATATTTTTCTGTCATCGAAAGTAATCTCCAATTACTTTTGTTTCCTATAGGAACTTTTCATAGAAAGGTAATGAAAAAGCTTTCCAGTGTCCTAACCATTTTCCAAGGTGTCCTTTAATTGTATAGAGTGACTGGGAAATTCTTGATGTCCATACGGTATTTTTTTCTTAGTACAAGAGTAATGAGCCCTGTCTCTTAAAAATGTGTTTTAAATTCAGTGTATTCAAGGTACTACTGTCAAACCATACATGTGATTGATTATCCAATTTATTAGTAATACTGTATACATTGCAGGAGTGTTATTTAACTTGGTTTGGCAGTACAGAAACTGACATTGATAGGTGTGGGAATAAGTGATGGGTTTAGGTTCTAAAGTATTTCTACAGCATTTCACTGAACAGCAGATTGATAAATTAAAATCACTGTGGTAGCACTGGAGCTGAAAAACTAACTGCTAATGATTACAAAACCAGATCTCTGAAAAATTTATGTACCCTTCAGATATGAAGTCTTAGAAGCACCACACAAAACAGAAGAGCACAGCTCACAAAATATTAACCAGTTATAATGTGACAATGTCAAAATTTATGTAAAGAAAAAAATATTTACAGAAAATTGAAACATATCCATTCCCTTGTCAGAAGGCTTAATTAAATTTATTCTGTTGTCATTTACACTACGTTTACGTTTTGAATTTTATTATTTTAGATTGAGCAGTTTAAGGTTTAAACTAGTGAAATGGCTATATGAAACAGACAATGACTGCCAGTGTCCTCAGCAGGGCTTGTGAAGGCAAGACATACTGCTTGTTTCTCCAATTGTTCAATTTGCAAGTGAAGTTATAATACAAATGGAAGCACCAGACACTGTGAATCTAAGAAAACATTATTGTACTTCTGGCCCACTGTGCATAAATTTCCATGGTAAATGAATATGGAAAGTGCATCTGATACAAAGGAGATTCTTCTATAACTGAGCACAACACTAAACTCAAGTCCAGTCTGCTCAGAGATGAGTGGAAAGGGCAGTTACATGTGACACAACCAGTTTGTATCCTCTAGACTCGTGCTAACTATGCTGACTACACTTGCCTTGGTTTCTGACAAATCTGTGCCTCCTAGTCAGTGCCCTAGAAGGTCCCGTGCCCATTCACTTTCTGTATACACAGTGAAGATAAGAAGATTTCTCTAAGGGAATAAAAAATCACAAAACAAATTCCTAAAATAGTCACCACTCTGAACTAACTCACTGTAAACTCTGAGTAAAGCTGTTGAAATCTAGAGTTATTTCTTTATGGTTACATCCACACACTAAAGGCTTACTCCCCTCCCCAGTTTACTGTCAGGGCACCCAGCAGTATGGGGTGTTAATAATTTCCTCTCTTCATCATTCAAGACTTTCTGATGGGCACATCTGACATAGAGTTTAATGAGGTTACGTTTTTTTGCTTCATTTTTGTTTGTCCCAACTTTAAGCTCCTTAAAAGACTGTAGTCCCATTTTGTAAATCATGGGTTGTTATCTTGGTCGAATATTTTGGTACCATAAGTGACATTAACTTAATGGTCCAGTCTGACTGTTATATTAAAACAAAACAAAACACAACCAATATGGGAATTTCAGTATGCATTTTATGTGATCTTCATTTTTTTCCTTGGATATTACATGATCTCTTCTGGGGACTCCTTCATATCACTGTATTAAGCTCCAACGAAAAAGACACACAGATTCACATTTTGACATCTTGCTTACAGCAATGGGGCAAGTTTCATTTGCTTTTTGTTATCACTTGTTAAAAACATAATACCAATATTTGTGCATAAGATGCCACATTCATTGGCTGTAACACTAGAATTGAGAGTATTTTTTATCCTGCTTGATGAGAACATTTACTAATGTTTCTTTAGTCTTATCAAGCACGGCAAAAAGAATTTCATGTATATAAAAATTAAATAATAATGCATTTGTTTTATTTAGAATGACATTCATCACTCTTAACTTAGATACAGTAACTATCATGGTTCTTAGACAATGAAACATGTATCCATCTTTTCTTTTCCATGGAGATTAATTTAATAACATTTTAGATATTAAGAAAATGACTGCACAAAAGAGGACTGGAGGGGCTTTATGCTTCAATTATTGTCATTTTCTGTAACGTGTCCCCAGATCATGTGGTTACACCCCCTGTCAGATTAGTGCTTTGCTTACACTGGTATGCATCAGGGCTAGTAAACATTTATAGAAAATTTCATTTCGAGTGTTTTATCCCTGTGGGAAATGCACATTCAAAGTTAACAATACAGACACATCTTAGCCTAATGTGGTTTTATATAGTCTGTTGAATTAATCTACCATAACAATTTAGTGCTGAGAATTGCCCCCAGCATCTCTTCCCAAACAAAAAAGTCTGTGAAAAAATTTAAACTCTTAAGGTCTCTCTCCTCCTCTCCTCTCCCTTACCTTCTTGCTGAAATCTCCTCAAACAATTTTTGCCTTCTCCCAGCAAAACTGCATTAGCGTTACTCACCCTTATATGACTTACATGACTGGAACGTTATTTTTTGTGAATGCTCTACACAGCAAGACAGCTTTATAGCCTATGAAGTATCAGTTGGAACATGAAATACACCTAACTGCTGATATCTAGACAAGGTCTGCTTGAAACCAAATCATATTTGATTCCTGACTTAAAGTGTATTTCTGATTAATATGGTTGTGTGTGTATGTGAATAAAAAAGATTAGTTCTGTGAAGAAATAAAGGCTTATTCGATACCTCTCAGGTTCCTCCATCTCTACCTAAAAAATGTGAACACTTTGGCATAGTACTGCTATCTCCAGTTTTGTTTCACTAGCTTCACTGTCCCAGAAGATGCAACTTCTGTTTCCATCCCATATCCTCTTGTACACCAGAAAATGATAGATCTGCAGGATTACATTCACTCAGAAATGCTTCAGTTTTACTCCATGGTGTATTGATCCTGATTTCTGTGGTGTTCACTATTTTCAGGTATTCAATAAATAGTTCATAGTAAAAATGCAGTCTGAAAGTTGGAAATTTTTCATTTTGTCTGTTGCTCATAGCATGCCTGGAAACCTACCTGTAGTTTCTGCTCCCTGATTCAGACAGCAAGAGAATAAACAAGGCCATGCCTATTATGTACTTTTCCTTGAGTAATTGCTTCTGATAACAGCCATGCAGAGGAACCTTGATACACTTGAAGGGTGGGCCAGTGCAAACCTCATGAACTTCAACAAAGTGCAAAGTCCTACACATGGGTTGGGGAAATCCAAGCATGAATACAGGCTGGACAGAGACTGGGTTGAGACCAGCCCTGAGGAGACGGTTATGAGGATGTTGGTTGTTGAGAAGATCAACGTGAGCTGGCAGTGTGCGCTTGCAGACCAGAAAGACAGCTGTATGCTGAGCTGCATCAAAAGGAGCGTGACCAGCAGGTTGAAGGAGGTGATCCTGCCTCTCTACTCTGCTCTGATGAGACCCTAGTTAGAGTATTCCATCCAGTTCAGGGGCCCCCAACACAAGAGGGACGTGGACCTGCTCAAGAGTATCCAGAGGAGGCCAGGAAGCTGATCAGAGGGCTGGAGCACCTCAGCCTGAAGAAAAGAAGGCGCCAGGGAGACCTTATAGCAGCCTATCAGATTTTACTTCAGAAATAGGAAATAAGAATACTGAGTTACAAGGACTGTCCAAATACTGTGTTATAGAACTCCTGGATCAGTGAGTACTGTTTAGGTAAAACCCAGTGAGACGGAAATAAATAGTGTTGTTCTACAGTGAGGCTACATACCAGCAAATATTGTCCTTCCTTCTTCCATTTTCTATTGCAAGAAAATGCTTCCCGTTTTGCTTCTTTGTATAGTCCTTTTCCCTGGACTTTCTATTTTTATGGTTCTGCAGTCCAGTTTATTTTCTTTCATTTTTCCCTATCTCTAGAATGTTTCAGCCTCCTGACTTTCCTTCAGAAACATTCTCTTGCGCATCATTTTCCCTCCTCTAGAGAACATCCAGGTAGTCAGTACTGTATTCAGTAATTGTTCATCATGAACCCAGAACATAAATGACTCACATATGTATTGTTTTCATAGAACTACTAATAGAAGGGTAGTCTTGGATTATAGAAATAACAGAGAGTAAAAAAAAAGGGAAAGGTAAATAGAATAACCAGGAAAAAAAAAAAGTCATCTCATGCTCTGTTGTCTTTCTCAATTATGAAACACATTGTTATTGATGCTATTAAGGTCAGAGAGGGGAAAAAGAATTTATTAAGGTGCATACTTGTCGAGTTTGTTGCTAATAAATGTTAAAGGAATTAGAAAAATATTTTTCTTTTTTGGCCAAATATATTAGCCTATTTTCTATGCACTGCATATATTTCTCTGTGTGTGAAAGTGGAAGTGGCGTAGAATTAAAAAGATCGGCAAAATAAAGGAAGTATAAAGTTAATATTTAGATTACAGATGTGTAGAAAAAGACATAATCTGGGATCTTTAAACACTGAGTAATGACACAAAGCCACTGACAAATGCAGTGACAGCACTGGACCAACGTTATTATTGAGGTTGATTTGTAGTCTCTTCTTCAGAGATATCTTAAAGCAAAATAATCTTTTTTTTAAATAAATTTATAAAACAGTTATATTCATTCATTGTTTCAGAGTCTTATAATAATGGAAAGAAAGCAATTATAGAAAATTTAAATCCTTGTGGGTTTTGATAAATTGTTGGAAGAGAAAGGTATAAATAATACAGCATCTTCCACATGAAGATCACCAGCTTTCCATATGTGGTATCATCCCACACATCCCTCCTGTCTCACTGGGGCCTACCATGGAAGCCTCACCATGCACAAAACCCTTGCAGTTCCCAGATTTCTGCTTCTAGTATCCAGGCTAAACCTCACACATAATTAAAGAATTGGTTGTTTTAGAGGTTATTCTCTGCAAATGCAGAAGACCTGTTGCTGCCTCTCTGTCAGAGAGCCTGAGTTGTTTTAAGCATAAGGAATTACTACCTGTCTCTAAGCAATGAGTTTAAATAATTCTCAGGTGTCTTCAGTCCTCTCATGCTTTCCATGAAAACATATCTCCTGCAAAACCTGGCATGAATGTGAATGAGAGTTACAAGATTGTGTTGAGGTTGGTAGTTTTACTGGTTTCATATTAGCAGAACAAAATGCATCCAGTGTCTCCGTTTATATTTTTCCTCTTCTAAGGTAAAATAATTTTCTCAGTTTCCTCTCTCCAGATGCTGGATGGGAACAGTAGCAATAATGTCTGCCCCTTCCACTGGCGCTATCTGATAATCAGGATGCTGGACAAGTGTTACGGCATTTGTTGTACAGAACATGATCTGGCTAAATTTGTGCTTTTAACCTATTGTCTGCTCTGCCTTATAACCTATAATCTCTGATATCCTAACAGAGCCTTCAAGGACTAGGATTCTTTTTTTTTTCTTTTTAACTATCTTGGTTCTTCAGAACAGAATCTCTTTAAATGGTGTTTGGGTTCATGATTTCCTGATTTCATTTCATTTTTTCAAAATGGCCTTATGGGAAAAAAAACCCTACAACCCACTACTGAACAAGAGAAAGAAATGTGGTGATAAATTCCAGTTGTTAAATACTTCTCAGAACAATACTACCAGAAGAAAAGTAAGAAATTTTAATTTTTGCATTTTGGAACCACTTCCTAAAGCTCAGCTTGTCAAAATCACTCCATCTCTTCTAGAAGGAGGCACCCATGATTCAAAAGCTGCTATGATTAAGATATGATTTGGAAAAACATGGGTTTTCAGTATTTTCTATTGTCACATACTTTCTAGGAACAGAACCTCAGTGACAAAACCAGTAATTCATACAGATCTCTAGTCTTTCTACTGAGAATGTAAGGAAAATGTAACAATTAGTGCCAATTTTCTCTCTTTTCCTTCTCCCACAACAGACAACTGTTCATCACATAACAAATGCATATAATGAATTCATTTCACTTATGTCTCTCTCGGGGCTTTCCACCTAAATTTATACTGTTTATAGCAAACAACCAATATTGAAAAAAAGGAAAAAAAGAGTTAGAAAGTCAGCAGTTAGTATTGTTGGTTAGTTTTGCGTTGGGCTTTTTTTTGGTTCTTTTGGGCTCTTTTTAACATCTACACAAAAGAAAGAAATAGATTGAATCTCAGCTGACAACCAGATGTATATAACACGTGTTTTCAAAGACAACCTCACTGAAAAGTTATTGCCTGCTTATTCAGAAGTAATCACATTCTCTGCAGCTGGCAATAGGTGAGTCTAAGGTCTCACAAGTCTCAGAAAAATTCATCTCTGTTTCTTACTCTCTCTTCCCATCTCTTCTGAATTCAACAACATGGTACATACTATTAAATGATGGCTAACAACGAAGACAAGTATTTTTAAAAGTTTGACAACTTATTAGTTACTGTGATGGATTTTCTTTACCACTGCATACATTAAAGATGAGATGCTATTATGAAAGTTACATACAATTACAGTTAGATACAAACAAGAATTAGTTGAAAGAATTTCTACTGCGCCAGACAATTACAAAATAATTATGATCTCTGTTGGCCATATACCACTATTACAGGTCTTAAAAGATGCTGCAATACATGTGTCCTGCACAACGTGTTTTGGCTTTTAGGGCTCAGACTGATGACCAAATGCATATCTGCATGCAGTATTATCTGGAATTTATCAAGGGCTCCACTTTTACATTCAGACAGTTAACATGAATCAGCTGCTGTGAAATAGCTGGATGAATGGTTAGTAACTGGATTATCAATACAATTATCTATCAATAATGATAGCAGTTTTGTCAAAGGAATAATTATGCATCATTATTATTAAGAACAAAATGCCAAATATGGAGAGCAAAGGTGGATAATCAAAAGTTGCTGGCATTTTAAATATATATTTTTTTAATATTATACACACTTTGTCACAAAGTGGCATGAACTTAATATCAGCTGGCTCCTAGGTTGCCCTTTTTTGCACTATCCAGCTTTTTCTATCTGTTGACCTGCCTGTTCTTTCTAGGTCTCAGTCTTTCAAAGACTTCGGCATGAAGATAATTTGATGCATTGTCAGTAGCCTTCACTTTAGTGGAGTTTTAACGCAACTGTTGCATTTGACAGTAAAGTCTTCCAGGCATTTTGGCTATTTGCACGACTTCATTTTATTCGAACCCGACATGAGCACAAAATCTACATAACATGAAGAGGAAGTCCAGACAACTCTCTTGCTCAAGTTAAATATGTACACAAATTCCCAGAATCATGGAAATAACACCTGTGGGGAGAAGCATCCTGTGCCTCTACAGGTTAACACTCAGTGTTCAGGAGTGTTAAGAGATGTTTCAACCTTCCTTAAGAATTTTATTTTCAATTCTAAAAGACAAAGAAAGGCAATATGTATTTAAAATTCAATTTTGTATTATATCCCAAAATCATAGCAATGAATTCAGATACTCTTACCTGAATAGATCACATACTTGATGAAATTTTACTCCTGATTGCTACCATTAGAGACTTGCATTAAAGAGGTTACTGTGAACTTCAGTGCCAAATTATGCCCCCGTCTTGCACAGGGAGTAAAGGAGCATGATTTTTTTTTTTCCATTGCTATGCACTTTGCATAGAAAAAAAGATAAACAGATTTTTTTTTTTACCAAGGGAGTACAGGAGCTATTCTCTCCCTGCATTTGAGATGTAAACTACAACAGCAAAAATTGGGGTCTGCTTTCTCTGTAGCTTCTGAGTGGGAAAATAATGCACCACTGTAAGAACCACTTTTCCTTTGTGGGGTGTCTCACAGGAAGGCTGCAGCCCTGACTATACATGCAGAGTTCAACAAACTGTAGCAGTCTTGAGCTTTTTAGGCTGCCACACTTCATGTTCCTTCCCCACCGAAAGAATTAGTCGAAAAGCATTAAGAAGTCATTGCCTTAGGCACGATAAAAGAAAAAAGCAGAATTAGCCCTTACAGGCAGTGTAAAGAAAATGTTGAAAGAAATCTCTGCTGAAAAAGGCAGATGAATAAAAACCTGGTGTGCAGGACCAAGTCATCTGTAGGCAACCTAAAGTAATTTAGAATGGTGCCTTGGCCAACTCTGGCTGCAACAGACATTAAGGGCACCCATGTCTTAGTCCAGCTGGGGGTAAGTCAGCCTTTTTTCTGAAAACATTTACTGGTTGCAGCTGTCAGTCTGGGTTAAAACCTTAGATACAGGTCTTGGAACAACAGCTCACCCTCTGAACAAATGAACCCCCAGTAACTGTAGGATTAGAAACTTCTCTCTGATTTAGTGCCATGCTGGCTTGGGCCTCTCCTCAGAACATGGTGCTCTAACCTCTCTCTAAATCCCTTTGGGGTGCTTTTTTCTGTAAAAGGCAAAAGTAGCACAGAGGTGGTGACTAATTTTTGTATTTTCCATTGTTATCATTACAAACTTGCAAAAAATTAAGCCAAGTACATTATAAGGAAACTTCTAGGAAGAGGCTAAATCCATTTGCTCAGATTTTCCAAAAGGAATCCAGATTAGTGACAAAGACACATACAGTGGTTATGTGGAGGTAATGTGGATTTACACGGTGGTCACAAATCCACTCATCTGGAAACAAACCCAAACCCAAAACATAATCATAACACTTCCTCCTAAGCAGACATCCACAAATATCATAAAATTGTTAGCACTGTTATTAAGACCATGACAAGAATTACAAAAGTAGGATATATTATTCTGTGGCAATTACTATTAATATAATTGAAAATCTTCAATTTGCTTCCTGTATTTTTTAGTTTCAAGTTTTCTCCTCAACCACAATGGTATGTGACATCTTTTTTAATCTTAAAGTTGAAATTTTCTGATAATCTCTTCCTTATGAGAGTGCACGCTTCAGAGAAACAGCTCAATAAGACAAGTTACAAAGTGGAGCAACTAAAGGTAATAACAGAAGTGACTAAATTTGATAATGAATTTGTACATTTCGAAGCATGCAGACTAAGAGTACCCCGCATTTAACCAGCATTCATTTATGTTTTTTATAATTTTGAGTTGGTAGAAAGTAGAAATGGCAAGCAATTCATTCAAAATATACTGAAACACGCCAAAGTTACAGACACACTATGGAAACAAACATGTCTTGATCCTGCTTACTCTGATTTGCTGAGCTTCTCTGTTAATAACTGACACTCTTCCTTTTTTTGTTAACTTTAATTAGCACTTCATGACATAAAGTACTTTTTGATTTGCAGCTAATACAAAAATTTGGAAGCTACTAATAAATACATGGTAAAATTAACTCTTAAATGGCTATTAAAAAGAGAATGAAGAGACACTGAATATACAGTTCTGAAGGAAAACAGGGAGTGAGAATGTTAAGAAACTTCATAAAGTTTGAAAGACAGAAGCTAAAAGGAAAAAGGTGCATGAAAAGTGAACTTTGGATTCAGAAGTGACAGATACCTTTAATATGCATAATGGTCTAAATTTCATTAAAGAATGGTGCTTTTTTCAGAATAGCTCACATTTCAAAATAAGTTTTTAAAAAGTTAATAGTTTTAACATATGAACCATGTAACTGTTTAAGTGACTATAAGACTATGGAGGCAATAGCTGTCATGCACCAGTCCAAGTAATGATTTATAATTAGGCTAAAAATGTGATATTTTTCTATTTTATTAATTTGATTTAATTTTGGTTATTAGAGAAGCAGAAAACTTTTATTTTAAAAGAAACAATCAATTATGTATAGACAATATTTAAAATGGCTTCTGACTGAATGATCAATGAAAATAAAATACTAATCCAGCTACCTTCTAATGCAACATTTAACTCCTACATGTCTTTTAGTATAGATCTTGGTTAGTCAATAGAGGCAAAACATATGTCTTATTATTTTTTAAGAAGGGAGATATCTACAACTGCTGACTTTATTGACTAATAACTACTTTTTCTAATCTTAGCTATAATATATAATTATAAAGTTGAAACAGGATGTTTATGCTTAACATAAATTATATTGTGTGGTATATCCACAGAAATACAGAGATTCCTACTTACCCAACGGACAGGAAGGGCTCCTTTGATTCAAGTCTGTCAAGCAAATAACAGAAGTTTTAATATATATATATATATACACATATTTATTGTATTTCAGAATATTTATAAGATTAATTTAAAACAGCTACTCTCCGTATCAAGTTTACTTGGTGACCAATACACAAATTAACAGCAATTGAAAGGACTGATCCATTATGCTAGGAGCTTGTCTTAAAAAAAATCCCATTTACTTCACTGAACTTTGGATTAGAAATCAAGTATTTACAAAACAGCACATCTAGGCCCTTTAAATTTAACAGATTCAGTTGACTTGTGTAGGTATTTATATGGAAAGGCTAAAGCAAATATGTAATAATTTGACATTTTCTTTTTTCATTTTTCATTATTTTTTTCTTTCCTTCCATAGACATGATTTAAGTGATTTAGGGAAGACATTTATTTATTTTAATTTTAAACATAAAATTTGGTATGGGTGTAAGAACTCTCTTGATTAGAGGTCTTTCATACCCATCTTGCTTGCTTTACAACATCCTTTATTTGTATGACACGGTTATTTTGTCATGAAAACTTCTGGCACATCTGCTACATTCAGCCTTGTGCTGGAGCAGGATGCTACTGGTTTGGTAGATGCAGAATCATGCCCAGTTCTAAACCCAGCTGTCGAAGTGTTGGTCTCTAAGTCCTGTCCCTGTCTCTTTGAGGAGCTGCACCACTTGCACACTGGCAGAAGCCTCTTTTATGAGTAATTTCCATTCAACCAGGATAGATTTCCAACATCCTCATCTATGTTATTGTACTGTAATTCTGCTCCAGTACCTAGAACCAGCTGTCCTAATTTTGTAGTGTGTTCTGGCTGCAATCAGTGCACTAATTTTTGTATTTTCATCTGTATTTTTGTATTAGCAGCTGCCTGTTTGGACCATTAACATCTGACTTTACAGTCCTTTATAAACACACATAAAGCAAATTTACAACTCTATTCTGAGAGGTTACATGACATGAGAATGATGCAAAAGCTCTCTATTGTGCTAATTTTCACTGCATATTGTGTTAGGAAGAACATCAAATAAAACTCCCAGGCAATTAATGTCTCTTTGTAGCCTTTAAAGAAAAATGTTTCTAACAAAGCAAAATATGTCATATTTAAAATGAAACATTTCATTTATGAGGACACCTCTCATCTGAAACCAATTCAGTGCCACAACAAAATCTCTGAAATAGAACTGTAAGCAAGAGTAATTGTAAACAAAAGTACTGCAAGTTGCCAGTGTTTTAAGAATGAACCTTTCCTGCAAGTCTTTGTAGAAAACTAACAAGTACATTCACAGTTATTCATCTAGCAAAGCCTTTGTCCAAAAACCTCACAAACTGATAGACCAGTTTAGCTATTGCCATCTATCCAGAAGGGTATTTAGAAAAGGTGAACTTGTCCCTGAGTTTTTGAAAGCATTATATGATTTTGTCTTTAATTGAAAAATACTTCATGTCATCTTTTTGCAAAGCATTTACTTCTTTTCCAGAATCACTAGTGGAAATAATTTAGGAGCCTGTCTTCATTTACAGTGTCATCTTCTGATGTACTTTAAACCTAATATTCTGGGGTTAGATTTCCAGCAGTAAGGACAACTAGCATAAGGCTTAAGGAATTGGCAAAATGTATCCAAAACATAGTAACTTTCCTGTTGTTTTCATGGCTATAGCTCACCTCCCCATTTCTTTCTGGGATTGTGATTTACATAGAAGTAAAAGAATAGAAGAGGGGATCACTAATGTCCTTGAATGCAGCTGGAAGCACAGTGGAAGCCAAAAGTTCAGCATCCCTGCATTCAGGGGGAAGCTTCTTCAGGGCAGATCCAGTACTGTCACAAGCACTTTCCCTCCCAGACTGCCATGCTATACACCAAAACCCTCATAGTACCAAGAAAATGCTTAGCTTGACATTCTCTGTGCCTAGGCAGTACTGACAGACAGCAATAAAGTGACAGGGCCCTTCATGTGCAGGGTTGCATCCTCCTCCTGGAGGCTCTGTACAGCCACAATGCCAGCTTCATGGACCAGCTTTCTCTGTTGTGGATCACATGATTACAGGAAAGCATCTGCACCATCTTTGCAGATTCTTTCAAGTGTGCGAGTAAAAGCCCAACTACTGCTACTGTTTTGTTTCTTGCTTTTCTGTTTACTGAAATGAACCAGATCTGTGAAGTATTCAGTGTTTGGCTCAAAAGATTAACTATAAACAAAATGAGCAAATAATAAAAGTCTCAGAGCATACTTACATATTTCATTATACAGAACTTTTGCAATAAAGAGAGACCTGGCACTGTCCTGATGGAAAACATTCTGGTAGATTTTACTTGCAAATGAAAATTATGTGATAGAATGCCCTATGGACAAAATACCACAATTAAAAATCTATTTGAAATACATTCTTAAGATGGAATTCTATTTGATTTAAATAGTGCTGCCCTAGGTTTGACCCCTCTTAATATATTTGACTAAATGGTTTTAGATAATTTTCTGCATTACTTTAAATTAGTTCAAGTGTTCCTCGTAGTAAAGTTGGCCTTTTATTTAAATTGGTAATTCAGAATACAGCAAATTAATATAAAGGTTTTAAAAATGCAACACCACATAAAATAGCATCCTCTATTATCTTTACCGATGATGTTTATCTATATATTGTAGATTTTTTAATCTTTCTTTTCTAGCCTGCAGTATAATAAATTCTCCAGAGTTTTGAGGAAGTCTTGCATAATTATCTATAATATCTCAAAAAGAATAATCCTGATAAGCTGTGAGAAAGGCTGTCATATGTCTTCAGAAAAAATGTTACAACAGAAATTTTCTTTCTGGAAAAAAATTATTGAGCATATAAGAAATATTAGGTTGAACAGTAAACAAAGGGAATAATGTTTTAATTACGGAACTAGGTGATCTTAAGGTCCTTTCCAACCCTAACTATTCTATGATTCTATGTAGGACTGGTAATGAAGCTGGAATGATCAGGATTTTTATTTTTTCTTCAAATTGTTTTCCTATCAGATAATTACAGCTTGTCAGATGTCAAGGCAATAAAGCAGTTTGTATAGGAGGGAATCAGGCTAAAAGGCAGCATGACTGGAACAGGGCAATCTAAAGAGTGCTTTGCTTTGATTCTGAGCTAAGATTTTCTGAAAGGTCTGACTTTCTTATCTACATGTAACAGGTAAGTTTTTGCAGGAAGAAAAAGGATTTTTACACAATGTAAATTGCTCAATTAAAATCAGTCACTGTAAACCAAACACGCACAGGCAAATCAAATCATACCCATTGATATGCCTCAATACTGTCATAACTCTGCGTTTAAAATAAGGACCCCAGAAATTTCCCATTTAGTATTTTGCCTCTGGCAACCTGCCTTGGAGAGACATCTTACAAGATCTGATTACCATAACTGTGTATTTCATGATTTTCTTTGCTGCTAAATTTACTTATATTAATGACAATTATCTCAATCCATTTTTGACATGGACTGAACATTTGGTGGACAAATTTTTCAAGGTTTGCAGACTAACATGCAAGCAAATGTGACTAGATCAGAGGCATGTGAATTCCTCTTTGAATTGTAAACAAATAATCTGAAGACAGGAAGATCCCAAAGTAAACTCCATTTTTCTTGCATAATTGTCTTATTAAGATGACAGGCAAGATGGCTTTTTATATCTGAGGCCTGACCCAGCGTACATAAATCATTATAATCTCTTGTAAAGAATCCTTGCCTCTCCTTCCCAAAATATATTTACAGGACGAAGTGGACAACATGTCTAACAATATCAGCACTGTAAACAAGCAAATGTATTTTAACCAAGTATCTTCTAAGGTAACTAAATATATTCTTCCTTGTGGTGATCATACAATTTCATTTCTAAGGAGTTAGTTAGAAAAACGTGGAATTCAAAGCATTTGTTGGGTTTCCTGTTCTGAGTTTTCAATATAATAAAACTGTCTACCCTGAGTCAGGGAAAGTGGTGATAAGGAGCCAGGTTGGTTTTTTTTTTAGATGACTCACCATTTTGGGTTACAATCTTCAAATCAGAATTCCTAAGGATAACTTGAGTGTGTTGCTATGTCACTCATTTTCTTTCTGACTATAAAAGCCATGAATAGTGACTGCAGTTTTCAGTGGGATTGGAAGAGTTAATACCTCTAACAGGAATCCAGAGGATTCAAGCTTTTCATTCAAGCCATGTAGTAAAGGCAGACCAATTAAAAAGCATTTTGGAATTCAGTCACTTGATGAATTGGCTGTATACTGTTATTGTGTATTTTGTATGACTGATGTGGCTGACTTATATACCTGTCAAGCATGTCTATCTCTGCACTATAAAGCTTTAGGAACCAAATAATTAGCAAAAATATTTGAAGTCAAAGACTATTCAGATTATGGCTCACCTGGCTTGCCAATAAATTTAATTAATAATAATTTATATTAATCTTTAGCCATCAGTTAGTAGAGTATGAATGAATAATCTCTTCAGAATTATCTGAAAAAATATACCGTTGAAAACCTGAATAAAATGATAGCTTACAATACAGGCAGGAAGTGCTTAAAAGAGACCGCCTCTCACCTGTGCTAACTTTCACAGCAGCAAGAGGATAAGATGAACATAAATCAGCATATGCAGTAGTTGGGTTTGATATATCAGTAATAATGTCATGTTGGATACTGGGTAAACTACTCTTAAAATACATGGGATAGAAAGGTTTTGGGGTTGTGGTAGGAAAGGGAGACATAGATAAGAACACCAAAGGAAGTCGTTTCCAATAATCCTCATTAATGTGTTGCCTAAATTTTAAGGAGCAAGATGACAGGAAAACACAAAAGCTTCAAGTCATTTGAATTGTTTAATACAGTATTATCAGAAAGCTAGAACTAAAAGTTAATATCCCATACATCTAAGAGAGTTTCAGTAGATGATTTTAGTTTGTACTTAGATTTACTGTATTTTCCCTTTACAAAGCCATGAATCAAAAAGACATGGATTCTCATAGCTGATGTGAATATTGTTGTGACTTGCAAAATTAATTCAGAGTCTGCACAGGAGCACCTTCATAGTTATGGATTACAGCTTCTTTCCACACCACTCCAGAGAATTATTCTGACGCCAAATGGAAGCTAACTTGAATTTAATCTGTACATCACATCTGTGTGATGTTAGAATCATAGAATCATAGAATAGTTTGTGTTGGAAAGGACCTTAAGATCATCTAGTTCCCTGCCATGGGCAGGGACACCTCCCATTAAACCATGCCACCCAAGGCTCTGTCCAACCTGGCCTCAAACACCGCCAGGCATGGAGCATTCCAGTGCCTCACTGACCTTAAGATCACTGAGTTCCAATCCCTCTGCTGTGGGCAGGGACACCTCACACTAAACCATGCCACCCAAGGCTCCGTCCAACCTGGCCTTGAACACTGCCAGGGATGGAGCATTCACAACTTGGGCAACCCATTCCAGTGCCTCACCACCCTCACAGTCAAGAACTTCATCCTTATATCTAATCTAATCTTCCCAGCTTAAGTTTGAACCCGTTACCCCTTATCCTATCACTACAGTCCCCAGTGAACAATCGCTCCCCAGCATCCTTTTAGGCCCCCTTCAGATACTGGAAGGCTGCTATGAGGTCTCCACACAGCCTTCTCTTCTCTAGGCTGAACAGATCCAACTTTCTTAGCCTATCTTCATATGGGAGTTGCTCCAGTCCCCTGATCATCCTCGTGGATCTCCTCTGGACTTGTTCCAACAGCTCCATGGCCATCTTATGTTGAGGACACCTGAACTGCACACAGTACTCCAAGTGAGGTCTCACGAGAGCAGAGTAGAGTCGCAGGATAACCTCCTTCGACCTGCTGGCCATGCTCCTTTTGATGCAGCCCAGGATATGGTTGGCTTTCTGGGCTGCAAGCATACACTGCAGCAAACTTCATGTTTCCAGTCATGAAGAAATTAATGCAAAGATTTAAAATGAGATTCTTGCAAGAATCAAGGATAAGAACTGCTTTTCCTTCAGGTATGAGCACTCCTAACTCCGATCTCCTTCTCAAACTGAAAACATGCTCAATTTGATACCTTTGTTCAAGTAAGCAAAGTATACCAGCTCTGGAGAATGAAAGCAGCTTCATGCTATTGCTGCCAACTATAGCTTGCTTTTTCCTGCAGTATGCAGTTTCTAAATTTTGCAAAAATCTATATTTCCATCAAAAGAAAGAATTTTGAAAAACATACAGTAGTTTACTTAGCTATCTACCTTAAAGTCCTCTTTCTGACGTTTTAATCACTCTTTTCATGAAGCTGATGCCACCTGACTCTCTTTTGCTCTAAATCAGAATAAGAACATTCAGGTCAATACGTACTGGTCAGAAAACATCTATAATGAGTTCATCAGGGTGGGCTGAACAAAGGAGTGTTGACTGATCTAATCAATACTACACAATCACACAATCAATACTACTTTATTGTATGGCTATTTGTAGTCATGAGTAGATGAAGGTTAATGCAGGCATTGCCTTTGAGGATCCCAAGGGTAGAGGCTTAATCTCCTTTTCCCTCAATGACAATACTAACGCTTAGAAGTAGTTACAGGAGGGACACTACTCTGACAATGTATGATTCATATTTGTCATGCTGTTTCCTAGACTAATCTCACTCTTGCAAGACTGAAAATACAGCATATAGTTTTATGTCAATAGATATTAGAAATTGCTCATTTTTCAAGACTCATAATAAATTTACACACATTTGTTACTTTCCAGTAAAATAGCCAGTGCTTTTGGCAGAAGTTCTGGGAATACCAGCCACATAACCTACCAAAAATGCATGATATTTGTAACCTATTAAAAAAAAATAAATTTACATTTGACATTATGCACCAACAGTGCTATCTAAGTATTGGTTCTGGCAGGCTGGATAACATTTTCAGATAGTATACCCCATGACTAGCAGAACTCATCAGGATATAAACTTGCGGGGTAATGTCATTGTTACTAATCACTGCATATCATTATGTTGCTATTGTCCCTCTGTGTTGCACACAGCATAGCCTTCTGTGCTACCTGTAATCTTACTTAACAATCCATTTTAAACTTAAACAGGGGTAGTTCAGGTTAGATATAAGGAAGAAGTTTTTTACTGTGAGTGTAGTGAGGCACTGGAACAGGTTGCCTAAAGAAGTGGCATATGCGCCATCCCCGGCAGTGTTCAAGGCCAGGTTGGACAGAGCCTTGGGTGACGTGGTTTAGTGAGAGCTGTTCCTGCCCATGGCAAGGGGGTTGGAACTCGATGATCTTAAGGTCCTTTCCAAACCTAATTATTCTGTGATTCTATGATTTTGTCTTTAACTAAATATACTTTAAATCTCTTGATATTATTCAAAAGATTTTAAAATATATAGTGTAGTCTCTCATTTAGCCAGCCTTCCTTATTTATTCACAGAATACTAAATGTATAACCCAGCATCATATTTCTATTGCTGTTTGTAAGCCACCTAAATGGTGCCCTTGTAGTATATCACAGCAGCTCCCAGACTGAATTACAGCCTTCTATACAATTAGAGGTGTTACGTTATGTGAGAACCAATGCCAAGTTATGAGCCCATAAAGTGGTGCTCTGAAGCACAGCCTTCTCCTGCACCTCTGATTACTGCTGCGATTAAGGTTTTACTAAATTCCTGAAAATGAAGAATCCTGCTGGTCACTTGGGTTATTAGGACAGGCCCTTCTCTGTTCTCTGTCATAAACCCTATGTCCTTACTTTTAAGACCTCTGTAAAGTTAATAAGACAATTACCAAAAGCAGCGGTTGCAAAACCAAACACTATTTCTATGATTCCTGCCTAAAACTCAAATATGGAAGAATGACCACAGTGTCTTTGATTTTTTGTTTTTTATTATTTTTTTATGCCATAGAGGCTATCTTTTTAAGCTAACTGAAACACAGTTGAGTATCTCTAGAAGGCAACATTATTCTGGACACTGAATCCAAATTCTGATTATTTTTTCAATCAAATGCAAGAAGCCATGCAGTAATAAAGGTAGAATTCTCACGTGTAATTAGTGATAGGAACATGGATCATGTTCCTATCAGATTTAAACTCAATGAATGAATGAAAGTACTATTTCTTTTTGCCTGGAGGCAGAAACCATCAATAGTCTGAATCTTTTAGGAATTTATTTTTTGAATTGTAAACCACGGACTTTTCATTCACATTAGCAGCACAAATTCTTGCATAAGAAAGGAGTTAGAATAATTTTAATGCTATCAGAAGGCTGTGAATGTTTTCTATTACACTGTTGTATAAGCAGTGATTAAAAAACATGAGAAAAAATAAGATGGGTTTCTAGTTAGTTACTTTAACTATAGTATAATACTTCAGGTTTCATAGCAGATGAAAAAAGTAGGAAAGGAGACCAAACACTAAGGAAAAAAAAACAAACCCAAAACCAAACCAAACCAAACCAAACCAACAGTAAGAAAACAGGCCATTCTTCTCCAAACATGCTAAACTCTGAGTGTGATAATTATGTCTGGGTTTTTGTGGAAGAAAACAGCATCAGTCATGTGATACTATATATCATCTGCAAGAGCAAAAGTACTGAGCTAAGAAAAGGGCTGTAGCTCCTCTGCAGATGTGTGAAAGCTGGTGTCACTGGCTTCCCCTTAACAAAGGAAAAAAAAGGAGAAAAAAAAAAAAAGACTGTGTAATTTTAAAGAACAGCTTGAGGGGAGATGAGAACAAAGGCAAGTGCTAGTCTTTAAGTCTATGTAGGGCATACTTCAAAATGGATCTAAGTCAAGACCACAGTTTAAAAAGTGTGGTGAAGGTGAATACAAACAAACATGAGAAGAATGTAAGGTTTAGGATATACTGATAATCTGAGAAGGAATATCTGCCCTAGTCACTAGGGACAGATTCTAAAAGGAAGTCAGCAGTATTTTTAAAACAGTGAAGAGGAAGATTAAAAAAATAGACTGTTTTATTGCCCTACTGTTATAGGAGTTACTACACAGATTAGGAATAATATGATTGAATGAACAAATCAAGATAAGATGATATACTTTGGTCCTCTGAACATTTTCTCTATCTGCGATTTACCACGAGAAGCAAACATTTTCCTGGTTATTACTAAGGACATGAGACCCCCACCCATTTTCCCCTCTAAATTTATCAGGTGTTGCATGTTCATCATCTGGATCATGAGAACTGGCAAACTTACGTCCTTGGTTGGCTCTCCGAACCGTTTTGAGCACATGGGCTTGTTCTTTAAACATCTCTGGGATCAAACTTATTGCAGTTACACTCACATAATTCAGAAATGCAGAGCTGCATGTGTTGCCTTCCATTAGCAGATTTTTTTTCTTATGATATTAGTTATTTGACATGGGGCTTTTTCCTTGAAAGAAAATAAAAATTCAGACCAAACTGAATCACTGGATCTGCTGTAGCTTTGTGTTTGTGCCTTTTAACATTTTTAATATAATTGAGAATGCTACTTAAGTTCTTAACACAAGTAAAATTTGTGTTGTTTGTTGTGAATTTTAAGCAAGGATTGCATATTAAATGATATTTTTTTCTGACTGCTTCAAATGTGATCGCTGAGAACACTTTAATTCCAGTAGGATATTACTTACATTAATTTCATCAATCTCCTTTAAGCATGCCTAGAAAGTTTGTTTTACGGAAGATAGATCTTTTGTCAGGAGAAGAGCAGTAGAACAACACTCATCTTCCACTGCACTGAAATAAAATAGCTTATTTCATGAAGGAAAGTAATCAAAGGCATCAAGAAGATACATTTCTGCAAAAGGAAAGACTTTGATAACAAAGAGATATCGCACTATGTAATTTTAATATGATGTAGTCATCAAAAGATTATGTTCTACAAGCATAAGTGACTTTTTTTCAGTATGTAGAATAAAGTGGCATAATCACGACTGAATGCAAATGTAAAGTATCAGAAAATATTACTAAGGTTTATTTCTGTTGTCTAGACTCTGTCTTTAGGCTTTTGCAGGTGAGTGACAAAACTGGACCCACAAATACATTAAAAAAAAGAAGTAGAAAACAGGACAGGTTTTGGAAATCTAGGACAGTATTCAATCAAGAAAGGTCCTTATACCTGCAGTTATTTTTATTATATGCTAGTAAGTTAAAATATATTGCTATTACACTGCCAATGGCAAACTATAGCAGAAATTATGCAAAATAGTGCAGTATTCAAATAGAATAGTAATGCTTGTTTAGCACAGAATTTGTTGAGTTGATGTGATGCTTTCAAATAAGACAAATGATCCCAAGAAGCCTACCTTGGAAAAAGTAGTCACGCTGCCCATCACTGTGCCTTTCACACTTAGCCTGTGCCTTTCACACTTAGCCCTGAAATGAAGGGTGTCAAGGTGCTCAGAAAAACAACTCAAAATAATGGATGGCTCTGTGGACTGAGGCAAACCAAACAACACCAAACTCTAGAAATGATGTCTTAAAATAAATCTGAGAAGCAGAGAGCAAGTGGAGAAAGACTGTGAGCAATTCTTTAAGCCTCTGCTATAAAATAAAACTGCAAAATTAAAGGAAATGCAAGATGTGTAACATAATCCAATCAGTTTTGTGGAGATTATAAAACTAAAATGTACTGAGGAAACTGATAAAGAAAAATAAAACTTTGATATAAAAACATAATCATGCACTATAAATAAGAGAGCATCCCTTTCCAATATATTAATATTAGGCATTTAAATAAAATAATTTCCTCCAGAGGCCATGGGACTTATGAAACCGTAAAGTAAAGCTTGTTTAATACGGCATGTTAAATCAAGCACGCTGAGCATATATATTTCAATTGCATTACGTGAATAAGTGGTTGAGAATGGAAAACAACTATCACCACTCAAAGAGCACTGAACTTCAAGCCTGAAACTTCAGAGCCAGCTTGGAAAGAACTTGTCCTCAAGGGATGCCTTTTGCCAGGGCCACCATGTACTATAGATGTGGGAACTATAGTGCTGCGCGATCTCAGCTACTGGGTGGAGATCCAGCCAGTCAAGGCAACATGGTGAGAGGTGATTTCACCCAGTATTTCCTGGTTCTTGTCAATCCATCCACTAACTCCATCCTGTTATTTGTCTCACTGCAGGACATACTTCAGCTGGATGGATCCCAGGCTAGGCAGCTTCACACCCAGACAGCAGTAAGAATACTGAGAGGGGTGGGGCTTGAATAACTCCTCACTGGACCTTCAAGATGTGGCAATGAGGCAAGGTAAATTCTGCTTACTGTTGCCTTACAAGGAAGCTGGGAGTTTGCAGAAGGTGAAAATAACCCAAATGGGGAGGGTTAGTCTTAGCTAAATTGGTCTTGGAGACGTTGTTATTTCCTACATTGATTGATTGATTGATGGCTTGGCTTCAAGAGCAAAGATTTGGGAAAGGGTTTATCCATGGCTACTACAAGCACAATGACTAAGGGCAATGTGGGATAGGCAAATCTGGTTGGAATGAAGGCTGCTTAGGCATTCAGGATGTTTTTGAACAGGATTGTCATCTCCTGGGACAATCTTGAGCAACCAATGTCCTGAACCACCTGCATGTAAGGTTGGATCTGCAGCTTCCAATGCACCTTGTCACCACCCTCGCCTGTTGCTACAGGGCTTTGCAAGTGTGAGTAAACCCTTCCAGCCTGTGCAATGGATTTTTTAGGTGAGGCACAGCGTGCGCAGAACTGGCCCCACCCTTTACACCTGAGGTTTATCTGCCAGGGCCTAGCTAGCTAGGATGGTGACAGCAAAGTCCACATTATATAAGTATTAATTCACTTCTGGGGGGGGTTGTCTTTGGTAAACATACTAGTTTTCTCAGAAAGCAGACTCATATGTGACAGCTTGCCCTCAGCTCTCTCCCTCTTGTACCAGTACCACTGCACTAGTTTTGGCTTCCCATGGCCAGTATGGTCTCCAGCAGGCACCCCACCACCAAACCATACGTGAATCAAAATGAGTGCAGTAGCTGCACTCATTTTCATGTCACTAAAATTACCATTCTCCTAGCCTGTAGCACAGTTTTTTAATTATTTCAAGCTACTCAAAAATAGGTGCCTCCTTCTTCCCCCCGCC
This sequence comes from Lathamus discolor, assembly GCF_037157495.1. NCBI lineage: Eukaryota > Metazoa > Chordata > Aves > Psittaciformes > Psittacidae > Lathamus > Lathamus discolor. The sequence goes on along the minus strand of NC_088885.1, from coordinate 132,467,918 downwards.
CCCCAACACACACCTCAAATCCCCACATTTTTGTTACTGCTAGAGGGGTGCCAGAAAAGTCTTTTAGCTGACCCCCATGCCAACAACCGTACAGAGGGAACATGACTGGAGGTTTGTACCAGATGACCTTTAAAGGTCCCTTCAAACCCAAACCATTATGTGATTCTGTGATGAGCCAATCCTGAGGCAAAGCTCTTGAGGCAAGGAAAGCCACAAGAAATGTGTTGGCTACTCACTTCTGCCTGGCCTAGGATTCTGGACTGGAAACATTAGCAATCTCCAGAGTTAAGAACTAAAAGAGCCTCTTCCTGTTTTAATAACCCCAGCAAAGATCTGCAAAATGGAGAAGAAGGTTTCAGGCATGTATTTAACATCTCTTATTAACATGGTGGTGTATTGAAATGAAAATAAATAGTAAAAATATTCTTTTATGAGGTAAAAACCAGAATGCCTGTACATCTGGGTATTTGCAGTTGATTCTACTTTGGTATGTTGGAGCACAAACTAAGATGAAAAAAATAGTAAATGGACTTTCATATGCTGACACATAGAGTCATAAAACTGTAATATGGTTTGGGGTGAAAGGGATCCTAAAGCTCATCTAGTTTCAATCCCCCTGCCATGGGCAGGGACACCTTCCACTAGACCAGGGTGCTCAAAGCCCTGTCCAAACTGGCTTTGAACACTTCCAGGGATGGGGCAGACACAGCTTCTCTGGGTAACGTTTTCCATTGTCTCACCACTCTCATAGTTAAGAATTTCTTCATAAGAACTAATCTAAATCTATATTCTTCCAATTTAAAGACACAGAATTGCTTTAGTGAAATACTGATCAAAACGCCACTGAATTAAAAAGAGAAAGTGTATTCTTTATTTTACTACAACATTGCGTGCTAAGAGTGCTTTAACACATTTGTGTCAGCATCTTTAATCTTCACCTTGTGTTTCAAAGATACGAGGATTAGCAAAGCAAAATTAACTTCTGCTTGAGGCTAGAACCAAATAATTAAATGTAAAATAATTTTAAGATGCAGATTTGTCCAGCATTTGGTTTTCCACAGAAGTATTGTGTTAAGAAAAGAAAATTCAGACCAATTTTGAATTTTCTGGGATTTAGGTCTCCCCTTGCATGCTGAACAGCAATGCAAATCAGGAGGATGCCGCTGGAGCAAACATCTATGGTAAATTTAAGCTGATTCCTGAGCACTACCTTAAGCATATCTATAGTTGTTCAATGAGTATGCTTAAATTGATAATGTCTTTAGCAGCTTTCTGAAGCAAAGACTAAATCTTTCTGTACTCCAAGTATTTTTAAGGCCAATCCAAAATGCAAATTCTTTTATTACAGATTAGGTGGCCTCGCAATGATATTGACTCATTCTTCCCACAACACTCGAACTCCATCCCTGCAAGCCTGGACAATGGCTCCATATATCTCCCAGGCCACTTCTTGCTACTTCTGATTTTTTTGTCTCTTTTTTATGTTTTAATTTTGTTCAGGATCTCCTTGTTCTTCCTTGCAGGCCACCTACTTTTGCTTCATTTCCTGTTCATCAGGATGAACCATTCTTAAAATTGAAAGAGGTGATTTTTGGAAATCATCCAGCTCTACTGGAAATCATCCAGCTCTCCTGGCCCCTTCTTCTCCCTGGGACAGTGCCTCATGAGATTAGTCTAAGCAGTGCAAGCCTGCTCTCCAGCAGTCAAGGACTGTGACCAAAGGGATCTTCATCTGGTAGGAATCAGGGTATAAATTTAAAATTACAAGAGAAGATGAAGAAGTGGAAGTAAGTTCTAGTCCACCGAGTAGCAAAACTTTACACTGACTGAATGACATCATAACTTTAGGTCCATAATGCCTTTCAAATTTTATGTATTACTTTTAAATTGTGGCCTCTTTTTCTGCGAACTGTAACAGGAATGCTAACATCAAAAAAAAAAAAATGTGAGAAGAAGAAATATAAGTGGAATAATAAGCTAGGTATGTGGATGACTGCACATATAAGTCAAAGAAGAAATCATAGACTCATAGAATAGTCAGGGTTGGAAAGGACCTTAAGATCACTGAGTTCCAATCCCTCTGCTGTGGGCAGGGACACCTCACACTAAACCATGCCACCCAAGGCTCCGTCCAACCTGGCCTTGAACACTGCCAGGGATGGAGCATTCACAACTTACTTGGGCAACCCATTCCAGTGCCTCACCACCCTCACAGTCAAGAACTTCATCCTTATATCTAACGTAATCTTCCCTGCTTAAGTTTGAACCTGTTACCCCTTGTCCTATCACTACAGTCCCCAGTGAAGAATCCCTCCCCAGCATCCCTATAGCCCCCCTTCAGATACTGGAAGGCTGCTATGAGGTCTCCATGCAGCCTTCTCTTCTCCAGGCTGAACAGATCCAACTTTCTCAGCCTATCTTTATACGGGAGGTGCTCCAGCCCCCTGATCATCCTCGTAGCCCTCCTCTGGACTTGTTCCAGCAGTTCCATGTCCTTTTTATGTTGAGGACACCAGAACTGCACACAATACTCCAAGTGGGGTCTTACGAGAGCAGAGTAGAGGGGCAGGATCCTTCGACCTGCTGGTCACACTTCTTTTGATGCAGCCCAGGATACGGTTGGCTTTCTGGCCTGCGAGCACACACTGCTGGCTCATGTTAAGTTTCCCATCAGCCAACATCCCCAAGTCCTTCTCCACGGATAGAAGCTTATCTGTGTTGCACTGAGTTACTCCTATAGCTGAAAAAAATGGTGTCTCACATTTAGGCTCATGTTAAATTTCACACAGGTGAAATAAAAACAGATTATTTCTATAAAGATCATAAAATGGTAAAGGGTATTTTTTTTTTGTTTTTTTTTTTTTTTTTTTTTATAATTTAGATCCTGAACTGAGGCATAATCAAGTACTCTTATATCATTCCAGGCAAAAGTGAGACTAATGACCTGGACACAAAAGCAAATTCCATAGGTATTACACATTATTGACACAAGTTAAGTGCTCTAGCCATGCTGCTCAAGTCTTGGAAGATAAATGCAGGGACTGGGAGTATGAAGACCTTAGGCTTATTGTGGAAAAGGATCAGGTTTGATCTTAGGACTCTGAATATGCACAAGTCCATGGGACCTGATGAAATCCATCCACAGGTCCTGAGGAAGCTGAAGGATGAAGTTGCTAAGCCGCTGTCCACCATATTTGAAAAATCATGGCAGTCAGGTGAAGTTCCCAACAACTGGAAAAAGGGAAATATAACCCCCATTTTCAAGAAGGGGAAAATGGATGACCCGGGGAACTACAGAGCAGTCAGTCTCACCTGTGTGCCTGGCAGGATCACAGAACAGATTCTCCTAGAAACCATGCCAGGGCACATGAAAAACAATGAGGTGCTTGGTGACAGCCAGTATGGCTTCACTAAGGGGAAATCCTGCCCGACCAATTTGGTGGCCTTCTATGATGGGGTTACGGAACTGATGGACAGGGGTAGAGCATTTGACATCATCTACCTGGACAAGGGCAAAGCAGTTGACATCATCTACCTGGACTTTTGCAAAGCATTTGAAAGTGTCCCACATGACATCCTTGTCTCTAAACTGGAGTGACATCAATCAGATAGATGGACCACTCGGTGGATAAAGAATTGGCTTGATGGCCACATGCAGAGAGTTGTGGTCAATGACTCAATGTTCAAAGGGAGACCGATGAGGAGGGATCACCGTTGGGACCAGTCGTGTTTAACATCTTTGGCAGCAACACGGACAGTGGACAGTGAGTGTGCCCTCAGCAAGTTTGCCGACGACTCTAAATTATGGCGTTTGGTTGATACGCTGGAGGTAAGGGGATGTCATCCAGAAGGACCTTGACATGCTTCACAGGTGGGCCAATGCCAACCTCATGAGGTTCAACAGAGTCAAGTGCAAGGTCCTATACCAGGCACAGCAACAGGTTGGGCAGAGAAGAGATTCAGAGCAGCCCTGCAGAGGACTTGGGGGTGTTGGTAGATGAGAAACTCAGCATGAGCAGGCAGTATCCTTGGCTGCATCAAAAGAAGTGTGACCAGCAGGTCCAAGGAATTGATCCTGCCCCTCTACTCTGCTCTCGTGAGACCTCACTTGGGGTATTGTGCACAGTTCTGGTGTCCTCAACATGAAAAGGACGTGGAACTGTTGAAGCAAGTCCAGAGGAGGGCCATGAGGATGATCAGGGGACTGGAACACCTCCCCTGTGAAGACAGGCTGAGAAAGTTGGAGCTGTTCAGCCTGGAGAAGGTTGCATGGAGACTTCATAGCAGCCTTCCAGTATCTGAAGGGGGCCTACATGGATGCCAGAGAGGGACTCTTCATTCGGGACTGTAGCTATAGGACAAGGGGTTTAAACTTAAACAAGGGAAGTTTAAGTCAGATATAAGAAAGAAGTTCTTTACTGTGAGACTGACGAGGCACTGGAACAGGTTTCCCAAAGAAGTGGTAAATGGCCCATCCCTAGCAGTGTTCAAGGTCAGGTTGACAGAGCCTTGGGCAACATGCTCTGGTGTGAGCTGTCCCTGCCCATGGAGGGTTGGACCTAGATGATCTTTAGGTCCTTTCCAACTCTAACCATTCTATGATTCCGTGAAAACTCCACATATGGTATCAGAGCTTGCTTAAATGACCATATAGCACATGTACTGTTTCCTTTTTATGCACTAAATCTGCTGTCTTGTCAGAGAGGGAAGCTATATGTCTTCAACATAATTTGATCCTTATTTGTTACCATCTTAGTATCTGTTAGCTGTTGATAAATTAGTTGCTTAATAATTTATTCTAGTAAATTTCTGGGAATCAAAACTGTGATGACCTGATAATTGCCTGGGTTGTCCTCTTCTTAAAAATAGTTATAATACCTGCCCATACACACTGGTTTACTAACTTATGTGACCTCCATCAGTTTTTGAAAACAATAACTAATAGTCAATATACAGATTCAGCTAGTCATTTAAACACTCTAAATGATCTCAATATACCATTTCCATTGAACTGACTTCTTGAAATAATGGTTAGCCAATTCTTTTATTCCATACCCTCTGGTTAAAATTGATTTTCTCAAATAGCTGGTCAACTAACCTATTTCGCTAAAGCAATAGAAGCCTTTTTTGTATTATCTGCTATCCACTATCTCTCTCCTTTCCTGCTAAGTAACAACAGTATAAAAAAGCAAAGGAAGTTACCTTAATTGCAATCTTTTTGTTGCCTTTTATGCTGTGATGTGCCTTAGCCTTTCTGACATCCTGCTAGATGACTCTGCTGCTCTTTTCTACTCACTTCCAGTCGTCAGGTTTTGATTCTACATTTTGTACAATTCGTTTTTACTTTTCAGGAAGCTATATTATTCCTTTATTCTACTTTAGGGTAATTCTCTGTTCTACCTTAAGCACAGCCAATGCAAGATTTTCTGCACTCCTTTTGTCTCTAATTTTTCTTTCAGAGATACCCTACTTACCAGTTGTCTGAGCTCACTGAAGTCTATCTTTTCTGAAATCCATTATCCTATTTTTTCTTTTTTTGCTCTCAGTCCTCCCTCTTCTCAGTGTATATTTTGTGATAACTAAATTTCTAACCAATTCCTCTCTTAGCCAAAATCAAATCTAAAGTAACTGTTACCCTCTTAACTTTCTCTATCTTGTAGGCTGAACCTGGTGAGCAGCTAAGCACCCACACAGTCACTATCACACTCCACTACTGTTGTCCCCAGTTGGGATGAAGAAGAGAGTAGGAAGAGCAAAACTGAAAAAGCCTCATGGGTTGAGATAAATGTGGTGTAATAAGGGAGGGAGGGAAGGAAGGAAGAAAAAAAACAGGTGTTGCAAAGGCAGTTACTTTCCACCTCCCACAAGCAGCCCAGGCAGTCTCCAAGCAACAGCTACTTTGGAAGGAAAAGCCTCCCCAGTTTTTATTTCTGAGTATCATTTTATATGCTATAGAATATCCCTTTGGCCATCTTGGGTCAGCTATCTCAGCTGTATTCCTTCCCAACTTATTGTCCGTCCCAGCCTGTTCACTGGGAAGGCAGAACAGGAAAAAGAGAAATCCTTAAGGCTGTGCAAACACCATTTAGCAACAGCCAAAACATTGGTGTATTCTAGTAACAAATCCAAAACACAGCACCATATGGGATCCTATGAAGAAAGTTAACTTCATCTCAGCCAGACCCAGGGCAACATTTTGAAATAAATAAATGTTCTCAGCCTTGTAAAGAGCTTTATAAGCCATTGATCTCCTCACATGTTATTATGGTAACAAATACTGAGATACTGAGATACTGAAATTTCTCCATTACCAGCAGATGAAATCTTCTGTTAGTTGCTCAAAAAAGCCTCTCAATCTTCTAGAGAAATAGTCTGTACTAAATCCATAAAAGGACACAACCCAAGCTCTCTTTTCTTTTTAAAATTACCTCAAAAATTTTCACAGGTGTCATGGTTTAAGCCCAAATGGTAACTCAGAACCACGCAGCTGCAAGCTGATGAGCTTTCTGCACACACCCCACCCCCTCCAACTCTCCGGGAGAGATGGGAAGGAGAATTGAAAGAATGCAAATCCCTTGGGTTGAGATAAGAACAAACTGGTAACTAAGGTATAATACAAAACCATTACTGCTACCACCAATAATAATAACGATAAGGGGAATAACAAGGGGAGAGAATATAAAACTGAAAAGTGAAAAGGAAAAGAAAACAATAAACACTAGTGATGCACAATACGACTGCTCACCACCTGCTGACCAACACCCAGCCCAACCCAAGCAGCGATCTGGCCTTCCGGGTAACTCCCCCCAGTTTCTATACTGGGCATGACGTGCTGTGGTATGGAATACCCCTTTGGCTAGTTTGGGTCAGGTGTCCTGTATCTGTTTCCTCCTGTCTTGTGCCCATTCTCACTGGCAGAGCATGAGACTAAAAAGTCCTTGATCAGGGTAAACATTACTTAGCAACAACTAAAAATATCAGTGTGTTTTCAGTAGTGTTCTCAGACTAAAGTCAAAAACACAGCACTGCACCAGAAGAACAAAAATAACTGCTACAGCTGAACCCAGGACAACAGGTCTTTCTCTTATCCCTGTCTTGTCTGTAGGACAAGTATTTATGAGAAACCATTCAGAACCTCAAAGGTGGAAGTGCATATAAATGCTAGAAACCACAGAACTTCAAAATTCTTTTAAAATACTGATACAGGGACACAGTTGACCATTGCTACCAGGATCACCTACATACTTCAACAGCTTGCAGTTGAAAGCAATTATAAAACAGGTGTTCTCTCCTCCAAAAATAATATTTCTATCACTTCAGCTATAGGCAACTATATGATAAAACTTCACATTAATATTATGCAGCATGTAGGCTCAGACCTAAAATGCTCCTGGCTCTCTCATTCTGAGACCACACCTGTGAAGCTTTCAGACCAGCCCAGGCTTGAAAAAGTCCTGCCGAAGTGTGTCTGATTTCACTGCTGAAGCTGTTGGTCTCAGAGCCAGTCTACCTGCATTTCAGCTACTGTAGAAATCAGCCCTGCCTCCTTTAATGGATCTGGAGCATAAACTGTAGTACTTTATGAGAAGTGAGGTTTATTGAGCACAAAAGTATGTGTGCATGCTTGCCTGTTAACAATCCCCTTAACAATCTGTAATCCTTCACTAAGCTTAATTATATTTGAAAAAAAAAAAAAAAAGGTGAGGGTTTCTTCAAGTTTGTACAAACTGTATGAAAAGAGATATCTGGGAATAGGAGAGAGACGCTATAATTGCCCTCCTGAACACCCAAGAAAGAAGTCCAGTCTTGTTAGAAGTTGGTTCTTGCCCTTGACACACAAATCAATGAGAAACCAGCTCTGTTGCTCTGAAATTATTAATGATTTCATTGATTTCTCCAAACAAAAAAGTCACATGAATGAAGACACAGCCAAGCAATAAAGCATAAGTTTCAAAATTTATGTGCATGCTGTGATCGTTGCATCTAAGCATCAGTCAATAAGCACCAAAATATTGCTTGTTGGACTTACTCCTAGTTAACTAAAATAAGAGAACAAAAAAATCCCATTGATTGTAGCATTAGAAGTGGAAACATTAATGAACCACACCAGACTTTTGACAGTAAGTTTAGTAAATGACAGAATTATAATTTCATTGTGTATTTCAGTATGATTTTGTTAAATATAAAAGATATAGGCCTAAAGTCTGCTCCTGTTCTGCACTTCCATTTTCTATTTGGAAAAAGTGAAAGGAGGTACAGATGGAAATTTAAATTTCCAGTGCATAAGTAAATAAGTAAACAAACATCTTTTTAATGCAATACATACTTAAATTCAAAGCTTGAATTCGAGACTGAGCACTTGGGTGGGGCCTTACAGCACTTAATATTCATCAAGCAGAACCTCAGTGGCTTTAGTATCCTTGGAACACAACCTGCTCAAAGCACTTGCGTTCCACTGGTTAATCCTGAAGGAGTGTCACTGTCAAACATCTTTTCAAACAGCCTTTTAGTATAGCAAGACTCCATGTGTAATACTTCTTGCAGTGTTAAACAAATCCTTTGGGTTGTTCTTGCACTAGCAAATAACATCCATGGTGTGAACTAAGGCGGCAAAGACTAGTGAAGCATAATTTGGCTTCAGTAAAGCATAGGGTATTTTCACTAAGAAATAAAATTATAGTCTGACTGATTTAGTTTTATCCATTCTTCTGCATGCCTGTGTTATCATCTAATTATCCTAAGTATTTTACTTTTTTAGAGCAAACACAAACTCTGGTGTTCGTTTCCAACTAAAGGAGGCATTATGTGAATAGTGTGATCTTTGCATCTAAGTATCAGTCAGGAATTTTGTTTGTTGAGCTTACTCCTACTTAAGTTAGTTTTTTAAGACAGGCAGTCTTTATGTCTGAAAGTTAGAATACAGAATGAGTTAATAGATACATACACATAGTGTCATACACTACAATACTGTCTCATACTCAAAACTTTTTGGTGTGTATAGGAACTTGGTTGTATTTTGTATGGACATCAAAGAATGAATGAAAAAATACTCCCTGGTCTCATTCAGAGCCTACACTGTGACACTGGGAGATATATTTCAGGTTACAATATTTTTCCTAATAAAATTGAACTGTAGTAAGTTAAGATGATATCTCACCTGTAAAGTGCTGAAAGTGGCCGCTTGTTGCCAGGTTTTGGTCTGTATGGTTTTGGCTCTCCTGCCATGTTGATATCTGAAAGCAAACATTTGATATTAGCAAGTCAGATGCTTGGAAGTTAGATTGAGTTTGCAAAGGCACTTTCAAGACACTGAAAATAAATAACAGACAGTGAAAATGGACAGCATACCTAAAACACCTATCTAGTTTTAATCACTTCTGAATTGGTTCTATAGAACATGCCTTAAAAAAATCTTACTGTAATGGATGATTATTTTAGGCAAAATGTCAGTTAACAGTAACAGAGAAAAACGACATTCTTTAAACATACAGGAGTTCCCACCCATGGAGCTGAAGCTAATAACGTATTTCTATTACAGAAGGAGACTTGATTCGTAACTTAGAAGCTGAGACAAAGTATGATCTGTCAGATTGTGTTGTGGAGGACTATAATGGTTCCAAGGAGTTACCCTTTAGGCTCTAGAGAAATGCACACTGATCTTTAAGTGCTACTTCACTGTCCACTGAAAACTTTTCAAAAGCAAAGAAGACAGTGCATATTTTGTACCTCCAATAGATTTTTTTTTTCTGTTGTTTTGTTGTGAGTAGAGAAACACACTGGCTTTAAACACCGCATGCAGAAAGAGACACCCAGGTTTTGACATGCTTTATACTAGGCAGGTAGTTATAATTCTCAACAACACTAGAAATCTTATGCACACTTTTTAAAAGCTCACTTACATTATTTCTAAGTATTTATCCTAGAAATTTAAAATTATGTCAAGCTATTAGTTGTGCTGGTACTCCCATTTCTCTTTTCTTCTGAATCATACTCAGAAATGTACAAGGAAATACATGTTCATCATTCTCATTGCTTGTAACAGTTACCCATGGAGAAAGAAGCACAGACCCTTCTGTGGAGAATACCTTACTTGAGCTTAGGAAGCTGCCTGTATAAACAAAGCCCTATTTTAGAAAGCAGTGAATGTTGCAAAGTTGACATTACAAGAAATCACAAGGATAAAGTAAAAGCTCTGTTTAAGAAACAAATTCCATGCCATCTGAGTGATGCTGCAGCTAAATTTCTCCTCAGTTTCACTAATATACAAGAGTAATATTCAACAAAATAAGAGCTATTTCAGTGTAAAAGTGCTGGGGCAGAACAATGTATTCCATTTACTGTGGAATCACCTGATGATTGAGGCTTTAAAGGAAACACATATTCTTGGCAAAATCTATGTTTAACCTGAAATTGAGTGTAGTAGAGGGAAAAGAGTAATAGAAAGCTGAGGTGTAGAATGAGGAAGATAGATATTCTTGACCCCAAAAGCTGCAATAAAAGCCTGAAACTTCGCGACTGGATATTTTTATTTAACGCAAGCTGGGAAAAAACAATCCAGCTGATTTCTTTTTTTTTTTTTTTTTAAATCAATCAGAAATTGAAAATGTGTGTCCAGAAAATGTGTGACAGAAAAGATTTTTCCATTGGAAATGTCGTGCTTCAAATATCAAAAAACAACAACAACAACAACAACAAAAAGCAACAAAACAAATCCCAACATATTTTCAAATTAAGTTTGATATTTTGAGCTAAACCAACATTTATTTTAAATTATATAAGGTCCTGAAATGACAAGTTTTGGTGTAGACCTATTTCATAAAAAATATAATTTTTGGTAAAATTTGCTCCTTATGAAGCATTTTGGAATTCTTTTTGTAGGAGCTGTATTACTCATAAATCATAGTTTTCTATAAAATATTAAGATTTTTGTTTTACTTATCTCTCTGAAGTTGTTTGAATACTGATGACACTTTTCATGCTTTCTCAAAATGCTTTCCCTCCCTTTATTTTAAGCAAGTGCTCTATTAGGTATATACTAAACTTATTTTTTGATATTTTTTAAAAATTCAGCTATGCTTCCCTTATCTAAAGAAATATAAATCTAATTCATAATTAATGTTGACCCATCCTTAAACCACAACATAAACATCAAGCATTTCTGGAAGCCACTGAGAAATTTTGACAGCTGTGCTGCATTTCTGTTGGTTCCTTGAAATACCAGAATTGGAATGAAATTTTTATCCTGTGACCTTTACAATAATTAGACCTTTTCACTCTATTTTAATATGTCAGAATGAAGGTCATAGACTGTATTGATTCCTATAGCAACTAGCTCAGATTTTAGGGAAAAAGTAAAATTAAATTCTGTCTTGGGATATACATGAGGCTGTGGGAGTCATCTTCACATATTTTTCATGTCTCTCATCTGCTTGTCTTTCATAGCTACAGTCCAGGTCACTGTTCTTAGGCATATGACTTTAAAGACTTTTTCATATCCTTCCAGGAGAGATCAGTACAAAGACAAGTAGTGTAGAAGACTAAGGGCTGTTTGTTATGTGTTCCCTTTATTTTAATCAAACACTGTCAGAAGAGTAATGCTGTAAGAAAACACTGCTGCAAAGCTGCTCAGAATTAGTTAAGATTCCCTCACACTTAAGTAAATCTGTAAATGTACCAGCAGAAAACAGTGAACTATGTTATACCGACAGTAATAGCTAGGATTTCTCTTTAACACAAGAAATAGTTCATAGAAAAGCCGTGCACACAGGGCTTTTCCGTTAATATGAAAGTGATTGAATAGCTCTGCAACTCCCTAAGCACCTTGCAGAAAGGCTAAGAATGGATGTAGGAAACGGTTTGAAAAGTTAGAACAGATTTTCATCCTATTATTTTTCACCACTGTCTACTCCAACCTCAAATTTCTAACTAAAATTAGAAGAGAACTTGTCAACATTTCACAAGATAGATTATTTCTAGCCAAAGTGGAAATCTTGTGAGATAACTTGTTCTCTTGCTTCATCTATCATTAGCTTCACAGCAGACATTTACATCTATTAGGTCATAAACTGTGCGTCAAATAAACTTGTTGGTTGTAGCACCCTAATGATTCCACCCGAAGGAATGTAGAGTGGTATCACTCTTTATGCTGTAAAATTAACTACTTGTACATGAATATGAACCACACAACCTGACAAGGGACACAGGCTTCCACATTGCTTCTATGTGGGAATGGAGCAGCCTAGGGACACTCACATTATTTTCTCTACTCATATACTACAAATTTTCACTCAGTCATCAACTTTAAGATAAATTCAACACTGAAATTCAAAATATTAAGGAATCACTGTGAATAGAAAAGTGACTGTGCAGACAACAGCACATTGTAATGCAGCAGTCTGCTCCCTCTGTGCTTTCAGAATCAAATGAGATTACTTTATTAAAAGAAATTCATCTTCAGGTCTATCTATTCCTGTTAGGAGAGGTTAGGTAAGGTAAGAGGTCTAGATTTCATTCAAGGGTGTGTGTCATCAGCAGAATATATCTAATTTTGAACAAGGTGTTTTTCTTTCTGAATATACTGAAAAGTGCCTAGCAATTAAAGAGGGTGAAAAAAAAATGCAAAGCATTTAGAGAGAGCAGTGATTGTATCCAGTGGCTACATAAATTTGTCTGAAAGATCAACTCAACAAAACATGATCTATCTTTCTCCTATCACTGTTTCCTACCACTGCCTGCCTAGCTACTGTAGGCAGTAATGTCCACAAAGACTCTGGACTCCCTCCCATTTTTTGAGAGGCAGTATCAGCTAACCTTGAGGCTTTGCTCATAGGTTTGCTGTCAAAGCAATCTGAGAATCAGGCCCTGAAGACAACAATTACCTTTAAACCAGCTTTGTAAGTGCAAGCAATGGTACCTAAGGAGTATTCATACGCCAGAAGTATTTCAGTACTTCTAAGCATACCAGCCTTTCAGATTCTTTGAAAAGTTTTATTAAAAAAGAAAAAAAGAAAAGAAAAACAAACCCAAAGATACAAAATCATTTTTTGTCATTTTGTCTCACAAAAATAAATGCCATAAACTAGAAGCTTCAGTGGCCATTAGCTCAACCCATGAAAACTGTGACTTTGAGGATTTATGCTACAAATCCGGGACCTGTTTCAGACTACAGCTATTGAATAAAACTAATAGTGCCGTTCCCAGGCACTAGTACTCAGTTATCTCTTGTACTAATTGTTAAAGTGGCTTCTGGCATAACTTTTAGTGCCATTTAACAAGTACTCTCTAATGCAATTTCTAGACATAGGTAAAGAACGGACATGACCTTGGGATATTGGCAATTTAGCTGTGGCCACTCTACTCTACAGGGTAAGACCTAGTGAAAAAGAATGATTCCAAGTACATATAATTGAATATTACTGATGTGTGTGGGCTCCATGTCAGAAAGACTAGAAACAAAGACCTACAGCTAAGAAAACTCATAGGGCCTCTGTAGCTCAACAACTAATTTTCTAAGACTTGTTTCATCAGATTTCTTCCACCCATTCTTGTGGATGGTTGCAGAAACAAAGACATTTTTTAACAAATTCCACAGCTGCTTGCCTTAAAGTTTTGGGTGAAAAAGGGTATCATTGTGTACTTCCAGACCAGCTCTGCCAACTTTAATGGAAAATACAGTAATCAAAATGAATGTACAGAGAAATAATTTGGACAATGAACATACAATCTACATCCAGACAGAGATAGGGACACAGGGCAATCAGGATGCATTTTCTTCTTTTTCAGGTGACCCAAAATATATGGTATAGAAGAGAAAGACAAAGAAGCAGATGCAATTTAGAGACAGCATCTAGCCATGTGATTTATAGCACAAGTGAACACCAGAAAAACTAAAGCTAATCCGTCTTTCTTTTATATTCTTCCATCTACCAGTCTTACAAATCTCCTTGCTGCATGGTAACGGGATTTTAATGAAGTCATATGATATTTTTTACATTATAAACTTATTTTTTTCTTTGTATGTTACACTAATTACATGCCATCTCCTCCCTTTTCCCATGTCTAATGTGAAAAAATCAGAGAGGAAAGGACAGTTCTTGGTTCTGTTCAACTCTGTGCCCAAATTGTACAGCTGTAAAGAAGAAACTCCCCAGAAAATTTAACACAAACTCAAATTAACTTTCAGGACTAGCAAAATATCAAAATATTAAATGAAGGTTTGAATCACACATTTTCCTTTTCCATAATGGCATTAAAAATAATTTACTTGTGGGACTCTGAGCTGCACTTGGATTTTCTCTTAGCGTTGAAGTAATTGGAAGCCTTTTTTTGTAGAAAGATGACAGCTATTGTAAATGTTTTATAGAGAGAGCTGCTTGTTGAATAGTATATAAAATTGCTTTGTTTGACCATCTCTTCCTTCATTAAATACTGCTAAAATGAAACAAGGCTATAGGATTATATAAGCTATCATTCTTAACACCATTCAGTAATGGAAGTGCCAGGCATTGTCTTGCAGGAAAGTCTTTTTCTGTTCCCTAGGGATCTGAGTTGGTGTGAGGACAGGTGACAACTAAAAGGGGAAATTCTGTCCTCTCTATATACCCATAATAAACTGTTCCTTCAGGGTCTTTGAGACAGCAGTCTCTCCCTTAGCTGCAGAATGGATGCTTCACAGCTGATGTGGAGAATTGGCCTGCCTTGTTTTTCGCCTGCTTGTTGCCTTCCCTGCACCTCCTGCCCCAAGTAATGGCACAGCCACTGCGCAGACCTTCCTGGCCTCACTGGGTGTGTGACCAGCATTGGTCCATGTCATGGCCAGGGAGAGGCATCACTTTTGCCTGGGGAAGGGAAGAACAATAATTTGTGACCTCTTAAAGACTAACCCTGGACTCCATTGTGACTGCAGTCTGTGTCTGAGACCTCACAAACTGCTTCTCTGGTGGCGCTTGAATCCCTGCAGATCAACTACTGTAATGGGGCAGGAGCAACGCTGGGGGAAGGCTGGAGGGGAAGAAACAGCACAGAGCAAAGGGAGGAAGCCCTGTTGCTGGCAATCTTCCCCATTCCTCCTGCTCAGCACCAGGCTTGCAGGTTTCTCTGCAGGAAGATCCACACCAGTGTTTTGCAGGTGTAAGAGATTCACACCCAGCTACAAGAGACTACCTGACCATAGCCACTTATCTGCAGACCAGGTGTAAAATCTGCATGAGTTTCACAGTGTTAACTGTGAAAATACATAGTTGGGTTTGTGCCATGGCAGCCATGAAGTTGGCTGTCTCACATGAGCATTACACCACACCAGAGCTAAACTACAGAGGCAGGCAAAAACAGCCTTCTTGTAAGAAGATCATTTTAATTTAATCAAGTTTTCAGCTGGTCTATTTCCCACCTACAGGATTTCCCAGGCTACAGGATTTCTATGTGCCAGGTACTTGTAACACATGGACTGGGCAATTCTGCATATTCAGAAGATTAACATTTCCATGAGGATATAGAAAAACAATGGAAAAGTACATTGGGAACTTTATTCTACCTTCAGGAAAACAGACAACTGTCTTTAATATAAAGTCTAGCCAGCCAAAAAGAAAAAAGTTCAAGCAGGGATTCCCAGTCCTTGCTTGCACTGCTCCTTCTCATTGCTGCTATTAACAGGAAACAGAACTGGTCCTTGAGTTACAGCTTTTTTTCAGACAGTAAGGTGTACAAGGGGCACCTTTCTTTCTTTCTTTACCTTCTCTTGATCACAATGAAGATGTTGTTTACAAGAGGAAAACAGAGCACCTGCCTTCTTTCAGATCAATCATGGTCATTACAGGGCAGCAGCCAACAAACTGCTGCTTTTCTTTGATAACAAAAGATAGTTTGCCAGACAGTCAGACAAAGCTTAATGTTGACTATATGTCTGAGATATTCAGCATCGCAGTTAGCCCCAAGCAGCAACATTAAATAGTGTAGTGGGGATACAGTATGAAAGTCCCTCATCTACCTCTTTTAGATTTCACTATGATTTATTCCAGGGAATGTGCCCTGAGCCTCAGTAATTTTCAACTCTTCCTCAAAATACTCTTTTTTCCCCCCTCTCTTATACATCTCTACTTTCTCTGCCCCACAGCCTTTTATACAACTGTCCTTACTAATGTTAGCTTCATGCTCCAAGCAATAGGTTTTCATAATTGAAATCTGTATTATACAAAAGAATTCACTATCCCCATTACCTCAATACTTTTGTGTTTCCCAGTTTTCTTCCTGCAGATGGTTAACTTTATTAATGTAAACACAAACAAAATGTATTATTTCTAAAATAATCATCACAATATTTTGCCCCAATTTTTTTTGTCTGCATTCATTAGCCATGTTTTTTGGGCATTCTAAAAAACTTTGCTTACATTTGAAATGCATTTTCTCATAATTCTGGAAAGTGAATATTCCCAAGTCTTTATGGGTGGCATAAGCAGAATGTTTCCCACAGATATGCTTTTTAATGCACAGATCATTCTGCACTTTGCAGCAGACTTGGGGTCTGGTTTGGCCAGCAGGAACCAGCCACCCCAGGAGCATGGGGCAGAGGCAGCAGGGGATGGTGTGGGGCAGAAGATGCGGATGTGCACCTTTAAGGTGCTGTTAGGTGGGAGGGCAAAGTGTGTTTCTCTGAAAGGTTGGCTACTGTAGCTGCTTCTGCCCCTGGGGTTTTTGGCATAGCAGTAATCAGTGAGAGGCAAGTACATTTTTAATATCCTGAACTTTGCTGTCAAAACCTTCAAGGGTAAGTCTGACCTTTGGGATATTCCCACAAGCTAGAGGCTTTCATCCAGGCCAACAACAGATCAGAGAGAAATCACACTATGGATTCCACCAAGTCTTGAAAAACGATGTCCACAGATTAAAGGAAGCTGTCAGGAAGGACAGGAATGGACCTCTGCAGCCCCAAGTGCACTTCCACCACTTTCCCTCATTTCCACTATATACTATTTCCACTATATACTATTATATATATTTCCATATACTATTCCATATATATACTATATTTCCATTATATACTATTCCTCTTCAAAACATGCCTGGTTTAATCCTTACTCTTTGTCTGTCCCTATTCTTTCCTGTTCTTTTTGCAGTGATCTTAACCCCACCTCACTTCAACAAGCCCCCTGCCCCAAACAACTGATCTCAACTACTTCCAGCTGGTAAATTCTCCTTTCTATATACCCTCTTTCTGTCCATGATCTTCATATTCCAGGTTTATCTGGATTAGGGGATCTATAGAAGATGATCTTTTCAAGCTCCAAATATACTTTTGGAATTTCATAGCACAAGTCTTATATTTGTGTCCTAAAATATAGAATAATAAAATCACAGAATAGTTTAGGTTGGAAGGGGTTAGATCATTTAGTTCCACTCCCCCAGCCATGGACAGAGATGCTTTCCACTAGAACAGGTTATTCAAAGCCTGTCCAACCTGACTGTGAACACTTCCACAGATGGGGCAGCCACAATTTCTCTGGGCAATCAGGTGAAATGTCTCACTATGCTCATCGTAAATATTTTTTTCCTTATATCCAATATATCACATATTATGGTTCTGGAAAGTTTTGCCTTTGTAACACAACCACTGTAAAACATACTAACTTAAAGACTACTATTCTTATTAACAGGCTGGGGGGGGGGTGGGGGGTGGTGTATAAAATGATGGCAGAAGTGGAGATAATTCCACTGATATTTGACATAGAGGGGGAAACATTATTGTGGAGGTGATTTACAAACAAATGATAAGCCAAATCTGACATTTCTGCATTAGCAATGCTTAGGTCTTAGACATGTAATAACTCTTTCTCATTGCCAGTGCATAAAATCCCCCAGTGGATTCAATTTGACAACCAACCTACAACAGCATAGAAACCTTTTGCAGATGCAGGACATTTAATAATTGGAAACACTGACAAGCTTCAAAATTAGCAATATGCAGTGTTGTTTTATTTGGGTTTCTTTGGTGTTTCTGCAAGGAAAATATAGAAATAGTTGATGGTAATAGAAAAAATGCTATAACTTGTCAGCCTGATGGCTTCTTTAATGCAGTTTTCTGCCTCCAACTGCCCCAGATGCTTTGGAAGGAGATGCAAGAACCTTAGACTAGTTAGAAACAAGATAATTTTCCATCCATTCTCTTATCATATCAGCACGATTTTCATCCTAAAATTCTAAGTAGTTTAGGATTACTTTAGATCCTAAGATGTTTTGTCTTTCCTCCTATACTGATTTTGTTATTATGTAACTGGTACTAACTGGAACTGGAACTAACTACAACTTCAAATAACCTTGCTAACTACATAAATGTCTGATTGCTCTGTTATTCTTACTAATATATCACATTGGTGTACTTTTTTAATAAAAAAAAAAAAAGTTTCTGAATGAGAAAGGAGCTCTGGTTTTGCCTTACAATCCCCTCACCCTTCATCCCCTGAAAACCTTTTTCAATTACTATTCATTTTGTCATCAGTGTAATAACCAAAAATCATAGAGTTCATATCAGAAACCCTTTCTCTAAGTGTACAACCTCATCCTTCTACCTGAAATTTACTGGATATTTGCCATTTACTCCTATAGATTTACATGTGGTCTTGCATGCAGGTATAATTATATGGTGCTTCAGAGTTTCTCTCACAAGTGGTTGAAGATGTACTACATATTATTAATGACATTAATTTGCATATATCATGAATCAATAACAGGAAACATTGTAATAGGTTACTAAAAATCATATTAGGAAATAAAGTAATTATTTTGGAATTCATTAAATCAAGTTTGAATATCAGAGGCACTACCAAAAAGACCATCTGACCCATTCCAGTTTAATATTAAAGAATTATAAATTACTATGCATATTAATATATAGTGCCAGTGAAGCTCTCAAATTGGTCACTCATCATCTTATGTTAGGTGGATCCACATTCTTCTAAGCTTCCCAGTAACATTTTCTGTCTACATTAGATTGCCATACAAAAAGCAGATCTCTACTACCCACAAAGAAAATATGTCATTCTGGCTCAGAGACTTAAAGGAACCAAGAACTCCACAGTGAGCTAATTCTTTTCCCCAGACATCTGTAGAATCATGATATTTCCAACTTATTTCTTCAGAATATGATTATTTTGAGCAAACCACGCAAACACACAGCATAAATGTTTGTAAAAAAGGCTTCAGAAACTATCCTCTACTGTAGCTGGCATAAGAAATATTTAGAGCTAGACAAGATAATAGACGTCCATTGGGCATTCTCTTCCACAAAGGCATTTGGTGCCTATGTCAGATTCCTGTAAGAAGTTCAGACTCCTTATTTTTGTGTTGAGTCTCATTGGAAGCCATAGTGTTTCTTCTGCAACTTGGTCATGACGTTAAACATACACAACCCCTATTGCACCCCCTAAGATTAAAATTTTCACCCAGGTTGCCTACGCAAGGTTTCTGCATTTTGTTTTTCCCTCATATATTTGTACATGTGTACTTTTGTGTGAAAATATTCACAATAGAAGCATGCATTTTCAACTGGAACAATTTTTGTTAAGCTTTGCAATCACACAGTTTCTGAAAAGAGAAGGTTGCAAAGGAATAGAATATTGAATGCCTGAATCTGGAGTTAAATTATTATGGACACTGGAGTCAATTGCTTTAATATAGCAAGCAAAACATTCCTTAGTCTCAGAAATTGTTATCTATCACTATTACTAAGGGAAGACTGGTGCTATAGGCCTATCTTAAACCTCAACAGTTTTTAAAACTTTTAGATTCTTTCTTTCTTGTTATTTTATTATTTTATTTTTTTTCCTACTGCAGTATGAAATTCCAGTAGCTGATCAAATGAAACAGCTCTCTAAGCTCACCTGGAAACATTAATCTTTTGGACATACTGCATAAACCACTGATCTCATGCCTGTCATTTAAAATGAGGAAGAGAGTACAAGGGAAGAAGCAAGCAGACTTTTTAAAGCTTTAGCATTGTTGTTTTAATTCACTTTAAGACTAAAAGAAGATCCCTAAATCTTATATTGCAATAAACAGCAATGGTTAAAGGAAAACTCTGTGTGGAATGATTCCTCTGAGTAAAAAATTAATGTGGTTCAACACAACACTTCAGAGCACTGTCTTCTAATCTTTCACTTCCTAATATTCAGCTCATCAGATACTGCTGTTAACATCATGACATATGTTTTCTTGAAAGCAGAGCCAGCGATACAGCTAAACCCTAAAATATTTATGTTGGCCTGCTATACACTGGCCCAACAGCCTACAGCTAGCTGTGCATACCTTCACTCTGCTGTAACCTCAACCTTAAAATCCCTTCCCATAATGCTTGATACTACTTATTAATCTTACAAGAATTTATAATTCCATGCTTAAAAATATTTGTACCTATTTTCCAAGCAATTAGGCCAGAGTGGAAAAGCAGTGCTCAGGTAAGAAAGGAGACAACTTTGGATGAGAATTTCAAAGCTCTCTGTGTTAGTGTAACCTTCCATTTAATTCTGTGGTAAAATCAGATTTAGGTCAGTGTTGTTACTTTTCACTCTTCAATCATATATCATATGACAATCAATTTGATTTACTTATTCTTTTCTGACCTACCGAGGTGGAATCTAGTAAACTCCAGTAAGAAGGAAAAACATAGTGTCTTTTCACGTCTTGCTCAGTCACATGGTCACTGTCAACCTGAACTGCTTTATTTTAGAGAAAAATGAAAGAGCGTGTCCAGCAACAAAGACTCTCAGGGATTCGGGATGTCAAGGCATGTAATCTTGTATGGAGGTATGCCAGAAGTGGCAATGGGAAATTACAGATGATTATGTAATGTTCGTAACTGTATGGAAAAACTGTTATAGAGAGAATGCCTGTGTGCCTGAGCACGTGGCACTGTGTTATCTGTACTGTCCAGTCAGTATGCTTCATGCAGGACCTCACTGCTGTCTTAGCAACAGATGCCCACCATTCCCAGCTCATTTTTCTTTTCTACAGCGATCCACAAAGAAGTAAAAATAACATTGGAAAACAACAAATTGGAGTAAATGAGTTCATTGCTCATTACTTCACTTTATACCATTCACTAGGATACTGAGTCACTACTATAACAGTTCCAGAATCAGTTATGACAATTAACCCCCTTTTTGCGCACATTGTGTTCTTTATTTTGGTGTCATTTCATCCCTTAGAAGTCTTCCCTTCCCCCTCCGCCCCCCCTGCCCCCAGATTTTAAAGAGTTCTAAAGTCTAAGATTAATGAATGAGAACACACGAATGGTTTTCAGCTTCAGCTCATGTAAGTGGATACAGGCCAAGATCAATCATCAGTTACCTACCAGAATCCCAGTGCTCATTTCAAGACATTTGCAGGTTCTGATGTGGGAAGGGTGCATCACTGTTTGGAGTGGATTCATGTTTTCTTTCAGCACGTTTTCATTTAGGTTTGTCTGGAAATAGAGGCTGTTCTAATTGTTCTGATCACAGCAAATAACCCAGAAAGGTCCAACTTTGTTGTAATTAGTTTATAATTACATTGTTTTATTTACATCCTCATAATATTTGGCACCTCTCCTAAATGAAAACCTCATACCTGCTCATACCTACAGCAGTTGTGAGATCACAGCTCCCCAAATTCTGCTCAGATATTGAAAATCTATGTTACTACATGTAATAATTAATGTCTGGCTGTATTCTTTAAATTAAAAATTGTGAGTTTGGTTGTTTTTTTTCTCTGATATGTGTTGCAGTTTTGGGAAGGTGAGTAATACAGCTGAGTATGAAGGACTATACCCAAAGGAAAACAAAATCCACTTGCAGATAACAGTGGTTCACTTCTGGGTTCAACAGGTTCTTCATGATTCACTACCCTTGGTGACACATGCTGACAAAGATGCCCATGATGGATGCTGCACAGTGCATATTTTTTTCTGCTAGGATGCCAGCCAAAACTCAAATGATATTGGTGCCATGGCAGAACAACAAGAGAGGGCAGACAAGACAGGGATTAGTACTGTCATTGACATAGACTTCAACTGTCAGAGAAGTGTACAGCCTGTTGTATAGTTGAGAGGGAACAGGAAGGTAAGTGAATTTAGATCAGCCCATTAAGAATACAAATAGCTCACACAGGTTGCATAATATTCATAAACTGGGTGCATCCTGCTTTACTTCTGCCTTTCTCCATACTTCTGATTGCTTCACAGGCAGCTCACATATAAATCTGTGGGTTGCCCGTGAAAAATTTTCCGGCATGTGTGACAGTGTGTTACAGCAGTGTCGATGCAGAAATCATGTAGCATGACACAGACATCCCCTAGGACTCTAAGGGCAAAACTGAGGTAATTTTCACAGAGGAGTATGATGAAGTTTTATGGTGCATGTATGTAATCTTGCATCTTCAGATACCTAAATGTATTTTTTATGTACTACTGAGAGCTAACTGTTGGAGCATCTGCATATTACCATGTTCCAAGTTTACTAATCTAGGAAATGCTCTAGATATCACATCTTTAGCAGAATTTAATTTCATTGAATCCTGTTTAAATTGAGAGGAAAAAGTAAAAAACCCAATCAGTGTACAAAAACCATAAAGCACTGGAAAAGTTATCTAGTTAGACCTGTAAATATGCTTAATGTACCAAAATATATTAGAATCATAGAATCATAGAATAGTTAGGGTTGGAAAGGACCTCAAGATCATCTAGTTCCAACCGCCCTGCCATGGGCAGGGACACCTCACACTAAATCATCCTACCCAAGGCTTCAAATATTAATATTTTAAATTTTAAATCTGTAGCAAAATTTTGCATTTTAACAGGATTCATTACCTGCAGAATAGTATGGGAGCTCTCACTAGGTTTTGCTTCTGCTGGTTCTACTGAAAGTTAAGTATGAAACACATTTTTCTGGAAAAAGGGAAATATAACTCCCATTTTCAACAAGGGCAAAATGGATGACTAAGGGAACTACAGACCAGTCAGTCTCACCTCTGTGCCTGCTAAAATCTTGGAGCACATTCTCCTGGAAGGCATGCTAAGGCACATGAAAAACAACAAGGTGCTTGGTGACAGCCAGCATGGCTTCACTAAGGGGAAATCCTGCCTGACCAATTTGGTGGCTTTCTATGATGGGGCTACAGAAATGATGGACAGGGGTAGAGCAGTTGACATCATCTGCCTGGACTTGTGCAAAGTGCTCAAACCTGTCCCGCATGACATCCTTGTCTCTAAATTGGAGAGACATCAATTTGATGGATGGACCACTCGGTGGATAAAGAACTGGCTGGATGGCCTCATGCAAAGAGTTGTGGTCAATGGCTCAATGTCCAGCTGGAGACCAGTAACAAGTGGTGTCCCTCAGGGATCGGTGCTGGGACTGGTCTCGTTCAACATCTTTGGCAGCGACATGGACAGTGGGATTAAGTGCGCCCTCAGCAAGTTTGCCAACAACTCTAAGTTACGGAGTTTGGTTGATATGCTGCAGGGAAGGGATGCCATCCAGAGGGACCTTGACAAGCTTGTACGGTGGGCTGATGCCAACCTTATGAAGTTCAACCATGACAAGTGCAAGGTCCTACACCTGGATCGCGGCAATCCCAGGCACAGCTACAGACTGGGCAAAGAAGAGATTCAGAGCAGACGTGCAGAGGACTTGGTGGTATTGGTAGATGAAAAACACAGCATGAGCTGGCAGTATGTGCTTGCAGCCCAGAAAGCCAAATGTATCTTGGGCTGCATCAAAAAGAGAGTGAGCAGCAGATCCAGGGAGTTGATCCTGCCCCTCTACTCTGCTCTCATGAGACATCACTTGGAGTATTGTGTACAGTACTGGTGTCCTCAACATAAAAAGGACATGGAACTGCTGGAACAAGTCCAGAGGAGGGCCACGAGGATGATCAGGGAACTGGAGCACCTCCCGTATGAAGATAGGCTGAGAAAGTTGGGGCTGTTGAGCCTGGAGAAGAGAAGGCTGCGTGGAGACCTCATAGCAGCCTCTGAAGAGGGCCTATAGGGATGCCAGAGTGGGACTCTTCATTAGTGATAGGACAAGGGGTAATGGGTTAAAACTTAAAAAGGAAAGTTTAGATTGGATATAAGGAGGAAGTTCTTTAATGTAAGGGTGGCGAGGCACTGGAATGGGTTGCCCAGGGAAGTTGTGAATGTTCCATCCCTGGTGGTGATTAAGGCCAGGTTGGACAGAGCCTTCGGTGACATGGTTTAGCGTGAGGTGCCAGGGAGGTTGGAACCAGATGATCTTAAGGTCCTTTCCAACCCTAACTATTCTATGATTTTATGAACATTTATTCCGATATAAGGTGATACTGGGGGTGAACTGAATCACAAGTCTTTTTTGCTCATGGAGTCACTTCGGTAGGCATGCCAGCAATGAAAGAAATCTATATGAAGGTCAAATACAAACTACATTTATGTGTCCCAGTAAATACATATTAATATTAACTATAATTATAATATATTAAGTTAAATATACAGTGTGGTGGCTGGGTGTCCACAAACCCAGGAGCATTTCGTACATTTTTCTCCCATGCTATTTGAAATACTGACTTACTGAAGTTGTCACTGCATGAAATTGTTCAGTAGCAAAACCAGTATTTTTCTCAAAAATCAAGAAGAGCAGTAGCTTCCTTTTACTGAAATGGTCATACGTAAACAATTCAAAACCAAGAGATGAAACAGTAAGCCATTTTAAAATAAAGCATTAGAGTTATCTCTCTACAAGTAGGCCGTAACTTTGTCAAAATTAAAAATACTTTTGGTAGTGCCACAGTTTCTTTTTGCCCCAGTGGCTTCACACACTGAGCAACAAAACCCTAAGATGTATAATTTAAGATGATAAGTAAGCATATCTCCAAACTAATTAGTCTAAAGGCAAATTGTCGAGCCATTAAAAAACAATAAAAAACCCTAAACCCACAAGCCACCATATTCTAACTTTTCCTTCATTTTCTTCTTTGTGAGCTTATATGAAATTGAAAATTTGGATGCGATAAATAAAATTGATTACCATGCCCATCACTATAACATAGCACAGATACAGTCAGCATTGGTTTATGAAAAATTCAAGGTGGCTTTTGCCCTGGGGTGCGTCTGCAGTGAGCCTGTGCTACCATGTAGAAGCTGGATAATCTAAACCTTGGGTAGGGAGGAAATCTGCCCAGGCAATGATGCTGTTTTAGCTCATCTTCTAGTCCATACTGGGAGGAAGAAGGGCTTCTGTGTAGCTACTCCTAGTGTTCATTTCTGAACCTCATAGCACTTATTTTCAGTTCTCTGGGATATGTGAAAGATGACATATGGCTTTATTCCTACAACTATGTCTGAGCACTTGACTGTATTAACATATTTTGTGCTTTTGGATTTAGGTTCTCTCACAGTAAAAGAGACAGAGACCAGGTTTTCTTTTAGCTCTAACTTCACTGAGAGGAAATAGATTATTGCTGCTACTTGAATTTTTATTTTTATTTTTAATTATTATTGAACCAAGAATAGGTTTCAGAAAAAAAGTCAAATTTATGAAGAGTTTGGAAATAAAATGGCAACTGGGATTACGACCTTAATAAATAACAATGCGGGTCCTATCTTTTTATGCAGCTTATTTAAATTTCTTATGTAGATATAATTTCTTGAAACATCATTTTACGCTCTCTGCCATTTTAACTAGGACTCAAAGTAAGAATTTCTTATCTTTCTTCTGGGAATGTTCTGAAGAAAAGCTCACTGCAGTGAAATGCTGGTCTTTATTTGGATATCAGGACTCTTAACATATGACATAGATGTATCTTCCTGCCAGTCTAAAATAAAATAAAACAGAAACAGGATAATAAATAAAAGGCCTTGTGAACAGGAGATTAAAAATAAAGGTATGGAACTGCTGACTTACTTTTTCCCTTCTACTCATGAACAGTCTGTTGCTGGCAGTAATTATTTTCCTCAATTACACTGGTCTCTAAATTCCATCATGAACATGTTTTACTTTATGTATAACCTTAGATAATAATTGTTAACACGGTGACCAAAGGAAAAGAAAGAGTCTTCCTAAATGGCACACCAAAAGTAACAAAAAATCCCAAATTACAGTTCTGCATTTGAGAAATCACAGACATTAATACTGTAAAAGATGAAGGGAAAAATCCATTTGGCATAGGAAATGTGGGCAGTGGAACATGCAATTTAGTTATACAAGAAACAGAATTAATTCAAAAGAAGGGAACTGGTTCTTCATTTATTCCTAATATCTACAATGCTTGAACCTATGAAATTGAAATTTAGCTAAGAGAGTTTTGCTGTTGCTTGGTTTCATCAAGTTTAGACATTTGTTCTTGTGTTAATACTTCTGCTTAAAGAAACAGTAATCAACTAAAGGATGACTTTGTGTACGGTTGTAAAACTGACATAGAATTTAGAATATTTTCACTTTAACTACCAAGAAAGAGAAAAACCACCCACTATATTTTGGTAACAAGATCTAAAAGCTGTCATGATGGTGGGAAGACACAGAGGGAGTCAAGAAGCAGAGTTAGTTGAAGTTCAAACTCATCTACTATATGCATTAGATAATGAATATAATGAAAAATATCCTACAAACTTTGCTCAGAAGTCCACATTTAGCTAATCTTACATCGTCTAAAACATCATGCTTCATGAACATACAAATGGTCTTTATTTGATTTCCATATCTGTGGTCTTCGACAAAGCAATTTGTGAATACTATGCTAAATCACAAAGTAACTATACCTATCATCTCAGCAGTGGAGGAAAGTGATCTATCAGGAAGAAATAGAAATAGAGTGAGTTATCACATATGCTCAAGAAACTCCATAACAGAAAACAAGAAGTATCAGTAAACAATCACAGAGGATGAGATCTGCCACAAGAATGAGGAAAGGAATAAATATAAGTATTTTTATTGTTGAGCTATATCCAACTGCTCAAGTAGATGAGCTACAAGTAGCCAACAGAACCTCATGTTTGTCCTGCCAACTCCTACAAAAAATTCTCAAAAACATAGATAAGAAAACCATGTTTTAATCTGTCAACAAGTATTAAAGTGTGGATTTTGAAGGTCTGAGCTTAGTGATCAGTAATACAGTGTACTTGACCAGCATCATTTGTATCTAAATGTTGCTTTTTTCACTCTTTCACACTGCACCCAGTCCTGCCCATTGCATTGAGGCTGAGCCCTGGGCATGTTCCTCCTGACTGCATGGATGCTCTTTGTGCTATTACTTAGCACATTTGCTAGCTGACCTCCTTTTAGTATCCTGCAATGCAAAGCCACTGACATGTAAAAACTAAACATGACTTATGTTCTCATAAGGGAAATGTCACAGATTATATATTGCCCTGTAATTTTCTGGCAGCAAATGAATAGTTACTTATGGTAATCTTGACCATGTTACTACTGAAGATACTAAGATTTCAAAATAGTTGCATAAATACATCCAACAATTGCACAATTTACTTTGTACATAATTATTTAAATTGTTATCTGGACCTGGTTTGTATTTTTTTCCAATTTTGCTTGAAAAATCTTTATATATTAATTATTTTTCTCAAGTTTAATACGTACTTTTGTGCACATTTCACTATCTATGAATGTAGAAAATGTATATACATCTCTGATTCCTTTTCAATATAAGGGGGAAAAAAAGTTGGGATGACTTAGGAAAATTATGTCTCTTGTCTCTCTAAACATAGGTTCATCAGAGTGAATACTTACCTTCACGTGTCACCAATAAGATGAACAGCAAAGTACGTAAATTTGGAATAAATAAGTGCTCTGATTACTTTTTCAGGAAATTATTTTTAAAAGATTTAAGATACAAGAAGCATCACAGAACCTAAAATAAGAGGTTTTAGGAGGAAACAAGGAAAGGCCTGAGCTAATTAGTCTTCCTGGGCATATTTAATGAAAGAGAGGACAACTGACCTACAGAGGACAGAGGATTCACAGATACACTTAAAGTACCTTAGATAAGCTGTAATATGGTTGCAGTGTTGATACAGCCTTGATTGAGAGGATGATAATTCTTTTGTCTGTTTAACATACGAAGTGATAATGAATCAGAATTAAAGTGGAATGAGACATATGAAACAAGAAAGAGGGCATAGCACATGCAAACTCATAGATGTGGCCTCCTGTAAAAGAGGGAAAGACGATGTGATCCTCATTGGTAAAATTTTTTTTTTACTTTTTTTAAAAAATGCAAATAGAATCAACTGATTTTAGCAATAAAAAGTTAAAACCAGATGTTTTATTAATAGAATCATAGAATGGTACGGGTTTGAAGGGTTCTTAAAGATCATGTAATTCCAAGTCCCCCACCACAGGCAGGGACAACTTCCACTAAACCAGGTTGCTCAAAGCCCCGTCCAACCTAGCCTTGAACACTCCAAGGATGGGGTATCCACAACTCTGGATAACCTGTTCAAATGACTAGTCACCCTCATAGCGAAGAAATTTTTCCTAATACCTAATCTAAATCTCTCCTCTTTAAGTTTAAAGTCATTATCCTTTGTCCTATGACTACATACCCTTGTAAAATGTCCCTCATGCCACTTGTTTTATCTTAACCTCTATTTTAATCTCTGCATCTCTGAATTCCTGCCCATAGCTATGTTATCAGGCAATTTTGTGCACATAGGCAGAAAAAGTTTCTCTCAGAAAAGAAGGAGCCAACAAACTTGAACTGTCAAGATTGTCCATGTAAAAGGCTTTGACTAGTGAGTTTTCTTTTGTAACATTTATTGCTTGCATATTCAAGTCCTCCCCATTAACAGGAGCAAAAAAAAATATGTCATAGTATATATGTCAAGTTTATAGGATCCAAACTATAATTTATTGCTACAACTTTAAAACAAAAGGCCTCAGGATTCAGGTTAATGTGAAACTAGTTGTAGTGATGGCAGAAGTTGTACCGTAGGCAGAACTCAGCCTTTTAGCCATTGTATTACACAAAGATGTTGCTGTCGCTGTTGCTGCTAGAGTTGCTTTAGTTTAAAAAAGGCACTGAAAGAATCTATTTTTCTGAAAAATACAGGCTTGTTATGCTTACGTATTAAATATATAGTGTTTTCCAAACCCGTCAAGTCACTTAGAATATTACTGTTCCAGTACCTTTCTTCAGTATTATTTGCAAAAAAAAAAAAAATCATAAAAGCAAATATCTGTATTTTTTTTATTTTAACTTGTTCTAATACAATTTTAAAACAAGAAAAAAAAAAAAGCAAACAACAAAACCAAATGCAATAGTAAGAATTCATCATAGTTGCAAAAATCATGATTTCGAGAAAAAAACAAAACCAATCAACTGTGGGAAGTGTCAGCTGGGAGAAACTTGGAAACCATGTGAAAATATTCTACTGATAGATTCTGCCCTCAGGAAAACTTTATTTTGTAAAGTCACTGTAACTGATGAGGATGGCAGACAATTTACAATATACCAGCCATCTACCCTTCTAATGTAAATAACCTGAAAAGGGCCACATCACAGTTAATTTCTTAGTCAAAACTGGTTATAGCTAATTTCAAATTTCTAGCATGGTAATTAATTGAAAATTTTGCACAATTATCTCTCAGCACAAGTTGTTACACTAAACGAGGTATCTGTCTTCTGATCACAGAAATAACAACTGTATGGTACAGACAGGAAAAAGCCTTAGCATGCTTTAACTCCCATGCTGGTGTCCAATTGTATGACTATTGTAATGTCTGTTATTTCTAAGTAATTTGGATCTCTGCTGGTAGGATTAAGCAAGAAGGAGCTTCTGAGACCATCAATGCAACATGAACTAAAAGCAGAGCTCAGGGCTAAAGGAGAGCTCTAATCTGTGGGATACAGACTCTGTTGACTCCCACCCATGAACTGGGAACAACATTTCCCCCTCCCCTACTTGAGTTATGAAGTGATGAGCAGGTCTTGCTTTCTCATCCTTTTACTTCCTCTTCCACATCTCTAATACTTCCCAATAGTACAATGAGGTTCTCAAAGGAAGAATTGAATGGTCTTTCAAACCCAAGGACAGATATACTGCAAATTCCTTGCTTCTGCTGCTACACCATCACAGATTAATACATATCTGAGCCAGAGCACCGATCTGTAAACATTGGTGAACTGGTAAACATTTTATTCCCCAAACAGAGACCCCTTTACCTCAAATAAACTCCCCATAGAAATTGTCAGCATGCCCCCAAAAGAACTTCTGTCCTCAGAACTCATTGGGGCTCTCAAGAGGGAGATTATTTGTTCAGAAAGAGCATCTGGGCATATCTGCTTGGAGATGTGATAAAGGATTTTGTTTCCTGCACAGGGTGTGTTTATCAGGTGGCTATGTTCAAACAGGCAAAATTGCATTACCCTGGAAGCACATGGTCCATGATAAACACCTTGTACAGGCATTCTGATGATAAACACTGTCAGCACATATCTGCCACAAAGCCATTATCTTCTTAAGCCCCAGCTAGCAATCAGCTTAATTCTGATACAGAGAGATTAATATATTCACAGGATTTTGTACCAGCCAATGTAAGTAGAAATGGCACAAACTGGATAATAAATCAGCCACAAAATGTGGATATATATTGCTATATATAACTTCATTCATTTGAAGATATATACAATAAAAAGAACATTTCTGAACTTATTTTGTATTGATATAAGGCACATGTTTTGCTTAATAAAAAACCCACCCTGGAATTTCATATGATTTTTTTGAAGTCTGGAACCAAATATTTTAGCAATCTGCAGTGGTTATTCTCAAACATCATTTTCATCTAACTTTGGAGGTGACAGTTTGTTCAACAGCCAATTTAGCGCTAAGCACTATGTACGGATCTCAGGGTGCTGCAACTTTATACTTAAAAAATTAAAGAATATTACCTATGACCATTTTTACAAGCAAAGAAGGATTAAGATGTATTTTCATGGGCTGTTTATAATCCAGATTAGCCTTTTGCTTTTTTGGCTAACGTTGACAGGTTTAGCACATGCTAAACATGCTGACACTCACGCACTTCACCATATATATCCAGGGCCTGACAGTTTTCTCTCAGATATTTGCACTCCTAAATCCAGGGGACTCACATCTACATTTCAGTGACAAAATTAATAGCAACACTTTTCAGGATCATGGTAAACACCAAAATTACATTCTTAAAGGAGTTTAAAATTAAAATCTTTGAAGATGCGTATCTCTTCTGTGATGAGCAGAAGTAACATCTGGCCAAAACCACATGCATTCAGTTTTGATTAAAACATGCATCAAGCTAATTAGTTTTTCATACACACAGATTCCAAGCTTATCAATGTCCTTGTTTAATACTCACTACTTTCCTGACTGGACAGATTCAATGATCAAAATAACCAGCTTTGTGGCAAATCAAATTTATACAGCTGTGGAAACGAAACATGACCTACATGTATTCTCGGTGGTCTTTTGTCCTGGGACTGCAGTCTCATTTTTTATTTAAGGACCTTGCCACCAGTTGCACATCACAAGATAAGGCAATGAATTGTATGTCAAGCAAAAAAAAAAAAGAAGAAATGCTCGTTATGTACCGCACCTGAACAATATCATTGCACTGATAATGAAAAGCGCCAGAAGGAGTAACTCATGTGTGTTGATGAAATCTGGGAGCATTAATTAGGCACACACTCTTTAGGACTATGTAACAGCCTTAAATGACATAAAATTAAGTGCATGATAAAATATGAGTTTATAGCACATCAGAAAAAATGAAGTTATGCTCCATAATTAATTAATCCCTTCAAAGTACAACTTTCTTAGACCTTATAAATATCACCTGAACTACTGAAGTAGCTTTGAAATTGTTCCACGGAGGAAATTAATTAAAATTTATGAAAGGTATCTAGAAAATATAGCTATCTTTGGTATTTCTGGGTTCATTGCAGCCTGGTGAGTTTACAGTTCTCTAAGCTATACTTCAGATGGAGAATCCCTGGTCCTTGCAGGTAGAGCTTCAAAGTGAAGAGAAGCATACCAGAAGTAATGTAGATTTATAATCTTGCACTAAGTCAGCTTGTGCTGTTCCAGTTTTGTGAAATTTTTTTGCAACATAAAGAGAAATAAAAGAAGACACTGTGCAGGTTACCCCCAGATTGTCTCATTGAGCACATTGATGTAGCTGAAAGAGTGTAATATCCTTCCAAGGAAAAAGCAGGGATACTGCTTCCCTTGCCAAGACGGGAATGATCTTTGTTTTCACAGTCAAGAGGGGAAACCTTACTTCTCAAAGTACAAGTTTCCGGCCACAATATCATAATGTTTTCAATGCAGATTGGAACTGACCTCCATTTCCATTCTTCTCCACCATTCTCTCTTTTTCCCTGCACCTGACTTAGTTATTGTAAGGCACATAACAAGAAATGCAAATCAATGCATAAAAGATCAAAACACACTTTATTATACAGAACAGTTTTGAAGAAATAAGTGACAAATAGTTGCTTTGTAGTATAAATAGAAACATTGTTATTAAGAGAGTAAAATAAAAGCACATTTGAGTTAGGTTCCCTGTATCTTACTGGAGTTATAAAACATTTGTATGATGCAGTTCATGGGAAGTGAGCTGGGACAAGCCTTCCTCTGGTTGTGAGGCTGATCTTTAATTAGCTTGTTCTACTGTTACCTTTGATTATTAAGAGTTTAGATTCAAGACCACAGATGACAAACTTGGACAATATTCTATTTATACAGCCTACAACTTCCAGCCTCTCTATAGAAGATTTCAACGAGCTTTAATATTATTACTGGTGCTACTTTTCATAAGTAAGGACAGCACAAGAATTTCTCTGGTTTCTAGAACTTTCATTCATCACTGGACAAATCCTTCAATACATCACACTGAGTCTTTCATGACAGCATTAAGTGGAAAGACCACTAGTACCATTTGACTTTAGCATATCCATCAAAAGACTACTAAATACTCTTTTTTAAAGCTTCACCTTGATAGGAAGGTATCAAATCCTTTGAACTTCAATACCGACATGAACCCTGTGATAAACCGTTCTGTCCTTATCTCATATTTTATAGAGGCCAGAGCACTATGTTCATACACTATCACGTGAAGTGTTAAATTACATGAATGTGCTAATGTTTCTGAATAACTTATGTTTGGGAAATTTATAATATAACAGTGAGCAGTATGAGTGTATTCCAAATAGGTTACAGATTCCCCTGAAAAAAACACATTCATGGCAGGGTTTATAAATTGGCTGCTTAATTTGCATTTGCTTGAAGCACAGCCAAATATGTGGTTGTTAAAAAACCCACATTTCTTTTTCCTTTATAAAATTTATTTTAAACTGAATTGGCTAGTGGCTTTACAGAACTGAGAGAATGAAAATACATACACACACTTTTCTGCTTTTTCTCAATGCCTGTCTGATAAAAGACATACAAAATCGACTTGCCAAATTTCTTTTCTCTCTCTTAAGTGAAGAGAGACCAAACTAGGGGTCAGACATTTGAAGATTCAGTTAGTGCCCAGCAACAGCCCACACCTCTTAAAAATAATCTTATGTCTTGACTACATAATTTCCAAGAAGGATTTCCTAAAATATTGCTTCTCATAATATACTATTTCAGTAATTATTTTTTGCAATGGAAGTTGTCTGCCAAATGGGTGAATGCAACTTGGCTTCTGCTGCTGTCCATGACAAAATACTTACATGGCCTAAATTAAAGGACCCAGGTGTGCTTTTGAGCATAAGACAGCTGCTTTCTTGCCAACATGCCAACTTCCTGTTGGGGAGAGCTGCAGTGACTTCCTCATTTTTGTCTATTCCTAAACTCTACTCTCCACAGAGGAAAACCTGAGTATCGAGTTGGATGGAACCATCATGTGCTTACCTAACCTAGGCCCTGAGGAGAAATAACTTCAGAAATCAGTTAAATGCTAGCTTAGTGTGTATTTATATCTACATATATGAACAATAATAATTTGGAGAACTCTTGCATACAAAGTGGATCCTGGACTTTTAAAAAAGTCACAGGTAGGAAAATCATATTACTTGGGAGGCTGAAGTACATTTTGTTAGTGCAACATCCAAGTCTCTTACAACTCCAAAACAATTTTTAAAGACTGTGTGGTAGCTTGTGTGTAACAACAGTAGCTGCTTGTATTAATTTTTCTCAGCAAACTGCAACATCAAATGGTAATAAACTGGACAATTTAATGGCAGTTTCAAAGATGCTTCAGGCAAGAGGCTGAAGAAACAGAATAAACAGGCATTCACTTGTAAGACATCCCTTTCATGTCTGAGTTAAATCCTAAACAAAAGGCTCCTGGAACATGTTACATGGCTGTTTTCTATTAACACAGTGTAGGACAATAATTATCACTCTTTCTAAGCAATAAAGCCTTGATTCAACACTATATCTGGCAGTGTGAATTTTGCCATTGATTTCAGTTTGGTCATGATTGCATGACCAAAAGTTTAGTAATCAATAAAACAAAAAAAAAACAAAAAAAAAACACCTGGAGAAGATATTCATAGTCACAAAATGCTGTTTAAAAGCGTGCTTTCTGGAGCAGACTTTCATCAGAGATTAGCTGGTAAATTGTCACTGGACAATTTTCCCTTCCGCTCTCTGATGCATGTCCTAAATTCTGCAGACAGCTATAGATAGTGTACATCACTTATATATAACCTAACTATGCACAGAATATTTTTGGTTTTAAACTGCATTATATAAGGCAGAAATAAGTTATAATGGGGAATGATATATATCAGCCACTTCACTTTAATTTTAAATTCTCAACATACTTGTTCCTCATGTACCCGGGCTACAAATTCTATGCAGGATTTTAATTTTTTTTTTTTTTTTTAATCTGCATTTCTGTTTGTATACCTAAACTTTTTTGAAAGTAAAATTTTGTGTAGACAGGTCGCTTGTTTCAAGTTGCCTATTCAAGCTAACAGTATTTGTGGACAGTAGCTGACCAGACAGTATAAAAAAAAAAATATATATATATATATATATATATATATATATATAATTCTAGTGCAGATCTCTTTTGCACTAGAGATTTAGCACTGAGATTTTCTTTTGCTACTTGTTCAGCCACTGAGGGCAAGCGGGAAGATACTTCCCTTACCCTACCACTTCTCTTGATTTTTTTTTTTTTTTAATTATATACTTCAAGTTTAGAAAAAAATCTTCCCTTCAAAAAAAGGTAACCAATAGAATGGAAAGACCATTTTTGGATTAATAAGCAAGACTGCTGAGTGCTGAGACTCTTTGGCATTAGGTTTCAGTTCTGTCCTGATAGCACACGTTGCCTGCAGTAATACAATAAAAAAATAGCAAAACCAAATTATTGCAAATAGCTTTGAAAATGTAAGTGTGAGTCCTAAGGAAATAATATCTGAACACCAGCAGTAAAACCAGGCTAGAAGGTCACACCTAAACCCAGCTTTATGACAGACCTGGAGGTGAACCAAAATCAGCAATAGAATTGCCTTCGGAAACTATTAGTAAGACAGATATCAGCAATTTGGAGAACAATGGATGCTCTATTTAAAGAATTACAGTTGAATGATTTTCTAAGGCAATTCCTAATTCATCGGGGTAAAAAAAAAGATATGATACAATATACATTATCTATCTATCTAATGCGGAAAGCAGCCCTGGGAAGGTTGTATTTTTGGGAAGTTCAAGAAAAAAACAGAGTAGTTTGTAGAGATCACCTCAGGATTCTGCAGAGGACAATGAGGAAGTTTCTAGCAGGGACAGAAAAATCTATAACCATAATCCACATTATAAAATAATAATGCAACCTATTTTTCAGAATGCTTAACACACTAACTGGAAAAAAATACCCAAAACAAACAATCAAAACAAAACCAAAACCAGAAACAAATGAAAAAGAAGAAAATTAGGTGGAACAGAGAAAAACATAATTTTAAGGCCAAAGATTGAGCTCTTCAAAACTAAAAATATGATGCTGAATGCTTCATAGGTAGGAGCTGGAGTCTCAAAACTGGTCATATGCATTCATAGTCTTCATTGTGATGCCAGTATAATGTATCTGAGATCTCTGTCACTTCTGGGCTGTGTATGGAGGGAAGAGGGGAAATGTTTCCAAAGTAACATTCAGAAATGTTTCTGGATTTTACTGTCTAAAAATCTCAGAGATGAAACTGCTGATAAAATGCTGGACTACAGGTAGCATTTAGGTCTTGGCTGATGCTCAACCAGTAAATATCCCTGTAATGGGTTATCAGATTTTTGATAATCATTTGAGAGACCTGAAAGGTAGTTTTTTAAACTTCATGGGATTTTTTCCTAGTGAAGCTGTCAAACTGTGGCACAAAATGAGTTTGGTCTTATCACTGGTTAAAGCCAGATGTATGTCATGAAAACATTTATTAGAGGTCTTCTGCTTTTTTAATTTTGTATGCTTAATTTTTGTGATAAAATTTTTCTGTGATCTACTGGGAAAAGATTGCACATAACAGAAAGACTGAGGTTTCAGCCTGTCAATATTTTGGATTATGGAAAGAGGCAGAAACACAGGCTTTGTCTGAAGTTAACACCTGTACTGGAGGTAGGATAGAGGCATTGCTCTGTTCCTACAGAAAATGTACATGAAAGGCAACAGAAAATAAAATCAAGTTAGCTATGAAAACAAAACAAAAATCTGCTTAAAACCAGGTCTTGTACCCCTTACATATTCTGTCATGCAAGACTTTTTTCTTAAAATATGTTGGTACTTCATATGAAAATAAGCAACAGAAGATTTTTCCCTTAAGAAGAGATTCTCTATATTCTGAACCCCTAAAGGATTTTTCTCCTTTTCCTGAGTAAACAAGTAGATGGCACTGCTATAGCAGCATACAGAGATTTTAATAGATTAAGGCTGGAGTCCCTTCAAGATTTCCAGCATTTATAGATTTTAGAGATTTTATGAAAATAATACTCTTTTCTACTTGCACATATACTGTAAGTTTTAAATAGATATTTTATAATCAGATCCATAGTAAATGTTTAAAAAAGACTTTTAAAAATGGATTCAAAATGTAAATGATGGAGAGAAGAGATTGGAAGTACTTGTAGTAAGTTATGACTGATTACACTCAGAAAATGTACATCTTAAATTAGGCTCCAGTTATTTAACCTTAGCTTCTAACCACTGGACTTATGTTTGCACAATTTAAAACCCAGAATTATCTTTCTATATAGATTGTTTTAGACTAGGAACGTCTTCAACTTGTTGATTGTTATTTTAATAAACTTAATTTTTTAAAACTATTATTTGCTTTCCCAGATATCAGGTCCTTATTGGATTGCTGTTCCAGAACTTGCAAATTTTGATTCCTTGTAGAAAACTAACCGACATACAGTAAGTGCTGTTTCACTAATGATAAATTGTGTTACTGATGAATATAAAAGCATTTGCTGCCAGCCTGAGAAGGGCATAAAATTTTATGTGTTCATGAAAATGAGTATTAAGCTTAAATTTCTGATACCTGCCTAGTTTTAAATGACCTTTTAAATACAAACTTTCATTGGTACGGTACGTTCCTTTGCTAATTCCCCTAATAGACTTCAAATCACATAATCCAAATTACATTATTTGCATATCATCATCTTTTTTAATAATACCCTTTTTATGATCGTTAACAACAGCTGATGTATTTTTATTAGTTCTCTATAGCTTTCCAATTATCTTTTTGTTGAACTATTGTATATTGTCCACTAATCTACTATCTTACTTATGCAAAATAAAGACCCCCCCCCCCCCAGCATTAAAACATAATCTTTCTAATGAAGCCAAAGGTATTATTAAAGTGTCTTTTTTTCCCTCAGATTTCTCCTGCATAAAGTTGAAATGACTCGCTGAATTTCTTTGTTATGTTCTGCACTTTCATTTCAGGAGTTCTGACTTCTGCTCTCAGATAATTTTTAAAGTAATTTCTGAATCTGTACTTGCACGATTTATTTCTTTATTTCACCTTTTCAAGACAGTCTGTAAATTCTTGACTGCCTAAGGTTTCTGTCCCACTTTTAGTATTTCTTCTCAGCATTTGCTCCACAAGGACAGAAATTCCACTTTTCTTCCTCAGGCAGACTCCCACTGCGCAGTGGGAAGCATCATGCAAGTTGATCAGACTACTAATCTTTCAAAAGATGTTTTTTGAAACAGCTATCTTTCAATACTTTTGATTTACTTGTACAGTCTAGAAGCAGAAAAAACGTCTGCTTTAGAAGTCTACACAAACACTTGAAAAAGCATCAAAGATAATATTCTAGCTTATTTATCCTGCATGCTTCACTGAGGGACCTATGTCTTGAGTTTTAATGTTTAATAAAATTGGGAAATGAATAATTTCATACAAACCAACTTTCTCAGGTCACAATGAATTCCCTTCAAAGCTGTGAGAAGAGTGCTTCTACCTCTGAAGCCCCTGACTTGCTGAGTAGCAATTAAATTTTTTTTTTTTTTTAATAAAGATGTTATCCATGTGATGTGAATATTCAATGACATTTGGAGTCCTGCAGGTCATGAGTGTCTTCTTGCTCATTCTTATTACTGATAAATTTAATTGTGCTGAACTCTACTTCCTCAAAAGGTGTGCAGCAATACGAATGTCCTGGGGCTGTTCTAAGATAGCTTTACATGAAGAAATTGAGGAGACATTCCCTTGTTGTCTCAGTCTCTGATGTTTTAAGGAAAAAGACAGAGTTTTCTCATATGTATCTGGGTCAGTAACTACACTTATTTTTCCCAGTGAGATTTGGTTTTCCAGTCACTTTAACTCCTAGCACGCACTTTATTAAAGCCTGCTATTTTCTTTGAACAGCAGCAGCCTCAGTACTGGGGACTCTTTATTGCCCTAAGAGGCAAAAAGAAAATGGAATTAATCATGGGCTGATCAAACTGTGATATAACAAGACTCAACAGATGCCAGCTCTATTTTTTAAGGCTGAAAGCCACTATGCCATATATAAAGGACAAAGATGTGAACAGCAGATCCATGATGAAAAGATGGCAAGTATGACCTTATCAATTAAAGAAAATATAGCAGGCAGTGCAATAGATCATATAAAGCTGATAGGATAAAATACTCCTTCAAACTAGAATTTCACAGAATTTCTAATCAGATGTTATCAATACATACAAAATCCTTTTCTCAGCAAGATAAGAATACTTGAAAAAGACACATCAGGTGACATCTGTGGACAGCACATCTCTAACTACAGAACTAGTTTAAGGTCAAAATATTATTTTCCTTTTACAACAGCCACACGCATTCTACATTGCAGCAGCTATCTGCAACTTTTGAAAATAATTTATTTTACTTTTACGTTACTATAAGTTATTTAACCCTTTAATAAATATACATGCTACTTTCTGCAACACTCTGCATGCAGGGAAACCTAGGACTGGGCAAACAAAATTGGCAACTGAGGATAAGGA
Source organism: Lathamus discolor (assembly GCF_037157495.1). Taxonomy (NCBI): domain Eukaryota; kingdom Metazoa; phylum Chordata; class Aves; order Psittaciformes; family Psittacidae; genus Lathamus; species Lathamus discolor. The sequence continues at coordinate 132,428,454 of NC_088885.1, read as the reverse complement.
ATTATAATCCATTTGACAATTACAGGTAAAGTTTTGACATCTCCTGTGAGAAGAGAGAAATCACCAGAATAATAGGAGGCACGATGTCTCCCCTCTCATTACTCTTTTTAAAACAACTCCTGAAATATAACTAATGATCTGTTAGCTTTAAAAGATGCAGAATCTTCAAAAGATCTGGATGACACTTTAAATAAATTGCTCTTTGTAGCATGTCAGCATATAAAATAACAATGACAAAGAAGACCTCAGGTAAAAATGGATGCCTGCTATTCACTTCCTGAGAAGAGGTTCAGAGGCTTGGCATTTTCAGAAGATGTGAATGCTTCTCCATGGAGAAGACCCACAGGTACACTGCAGCCTACCACAAGCCTTGTCCTGACCATCCTCCTCAGCAGCTGTGCCCCAAAGCAGGTCAATCTAACATTCAAACCTTTCATTTCAGAAAAGCTTTATCACACATTTATTGTTTTTTCAGTGTTGATAAGATTGCATTTGTTACAATGGTTTCCCCTCACTCAGTCATTAGGTCCATCCAATGAAATGAGAATCAAGCCTATCAGCTAGATAACATCCTGATAAATAAAGCATGCTATAAATCTGGACGTGCAGACAAATGTAAGCAGGGAGACTGTGCATGTATGTGTAGATACACGAACACTCATACAGAAATAACCTTAATCTGTTTTCTTTTAGTGATGCAAGTTTCACAATTTACTGTAATAATTATTTTTAATTCTCATTAGTTAAAACCACATACAGAATAAATAAAATACGTTAACTACTTAGTATGAGGGGCACTTTGACTAGAATCAAAACCAAATGTACAATGAGAGTGACACATTAAGGTTAGTTTTGAACTTAGAAGATTTATGTATGATGCTGCAGCTGAAACAAAAATAGGAAACCTTTATCCCATTCACACAAACAGGTAAGTAGAGACAGTTTTTTGCATTTACTCCTGTAGCAAAAGTCTTGTACCTGGAAAAGAAATTGGAAATGGGGTTTCCTTATATTTTATGGCAGAAAAAGGTCATCATGTCCCTATTTTAAATATCCTTCTCTCTAATCTGTGCTTTTAAATTAAGTACAGAATGCCTTTACAACCTTCTTCAAACACTGAAAGGAAAAAAATGGGCTAGGAAAGTGCTTATGGTACCATTCAATATGTACTAAATCCAGAAGCAGAACTTCAGCGAATAAGAAAAAGACACAAAGCTCACTTTTGTTTTATGCCACATATTCAAGTGCTTGAAAAGCAGAGAGGAGATAGAAACCCCAAGGTTTATCCTACCTATAATGGAAATTATATACTAAATATATTATTAAAGGCCACCAAAAATGCCTTCATGTTAGAAATAGAGCATGTGTTAAATGTAATGGACAGAAAACGTAGTACTTTTCTGGTTGAACCCAGCTGCTACTATTATCCTTTATATTTGAGGATAACAATTGCTTAGATGAAATCTATCTTTTAAAAAGCTTTGAAGTGATATGAATAGGAGCAATATCAAAATTGCTCAAATTATTTTGTTTGTCTATTGCAGCTGCTAATTAAGAGGTATTAATGAAGTACCCATGTAGACAGTATTGGTATCTAAGGTAGCAGAGACAGTAGTATTGAGATATTTTATTGATTGGGATCTTAAAATTAGATGCAGTTTTAAAACTAACAAAAAAAAAAAACCAAAACAAAACCAAAAACAACCCACATTGCAATTGCCACCTTCATAATTGAAAATTTGACTATGTTGGTTTGTTGGTTTCTTTTTCCTCTTGTTGAAAATCACAGAATTTTCTTGGGGTCATCAGGGGTAGAGGGGAAAGGGGAAGAAGGCAGGTTCTTTTCATAAAAGCAGTCTTAAAAGCACCCTGTGTAGCTTTCATGAATGACTATGAATGCAGCTGGCTATAGAAGGAGCGCCTGGTTCACATAATAGCAGTAACAGAAAGCAGTATGTTAAAAATGAACTAGATTAATTATAATCTGCCTGTATCTATATAATTTTATTTCACTACTGCTATAAGAATGAGATTTATTTTAATTTATTTTATTGAACGTAAAGTAGGTGATTTATTTCCGTTGCAGGTATTTCAGCACAGATCTGTCCTGCAAACTTTCTACATGCAGCACATCCATTTGTGTTGGGCAAGAAACACTGGAGAAAACCTATACAAATTAAGCTCTAAGACCAAAAACTGAGGTCAGTGATACAGCTATATATATCCCTTCAACTCTGAGAAGTAACATATCTCGTCCAAATAAAGTCCAACTTCTTCCAAATTGATATTCCTTCCTTCCTGCTCTCTCCCTGAAAGCATGCAGTCCCTACACGACATTTTTCTTAGAGGAATGTCTTTTTTCTCAGCCTCAGACATGCTCTGCATTTATAACTTGGCTTCTTCCTAGATTTCCTTACAGTAACATATACTTCTTGACTTGCAGAACTTCATTTTTACTTGCCTCAGTCACCCCTCCATAATGTTCTGGAGAAGACAGTATTGATAATGAAATTCCCCTGGTTGATGCCATAGCAATTTAGAAAGTCAAACAGGTGCTGGACTGGAAACTCAAGCATTTAGAAGACAGTGAATTTTCAGTACTGCAGTGTCTTAAATACACACAAGAGATGCATGCTTTCCTCCCCCCAGTTTCTGTTTCTGTGGTTTATGCAAACTAGTTAATTCTTTTAATTCTTCTGAAAGTTATGGTGAAGGAAAATAAAATGACTGCCCCTAAAGTTCTGGTATTGCTGGTTCCCTAAAGCTAACCACATACAGTCCAACAAGGGAAAGCATATCAACCCTGACAAGTCAGAGGCTATAGGTAGTCTTAGCTAATGCTAGCCTTAGCAGTTCTTGGCTAAATTTATTTTTGATTTCTATTTTTTTGTTGATATTATAAAGCAGTCACTTACTGAGGGTTTCCATAGTAACAATTGAGCTAGGTTTTGTTTTTTTTTTTTTTTTAATTTCAAAGTTCTTTCATGCAATTCACATACATTTACAGTGAGATAATTGACATAGAATACTGTTCCTGCTTTCCCTGTATTATTTAACCAGAGCAGGGTAAAGCATGGCTTTCGGTGAAACTCGAGATTTTATTTTCCCTCCTCTGTAAGAACAGTAAAAATACTTTACAATTTACTTACATCTTTGGTTTCTGCGTTTGCTCTTGTACATAGTCATTCTGAAGAAATTCCACTTTTTAAAAAGTAATTGCCTTGAACACAGAGAAAAGAGATGCAATCGTGCTTCTTTGCAGGGAGACAGTTGCTCACTGACAGAAGGTAACCGGCAATCTCTCAGAGAAAGGCAGGGTAATACCATTCTCCTAAAATCCAGGGGAGATGCAACTGGCTCTTACTATTTTCTCTGTTACAAAGCTCAAAGACAAAATGTATTTATTTTCATATTTTTTCAAATGCATTTGATACCAGCTAATAAAATCGTGAAATCATATGGAATCATGTAATCAGACAAAGTGGGGAAATGTGCTATTTGATATTCTGACATTAAGATTCCTCAAAAAAGCCCTGACATAACCAAAATTGTATAAATATCCTCATAAACTAATAGCAACTAACTTTTCATTGTGAGCTCCTAGAATCATGCATATGAGGACATTAAAATATTTAAGGGGTAAATTTTCAAGCAAAATTACCATTAAAAAAAATTAACACATATTGATCAATTAAATCCTGACTGCAGGTAAACATGCCTATGTTTATTTCTGCATTACCTTTCAATGTTTAAATCTGGGAAGCTTTTTAAGCAACATTCTACTGATTGCTCATTTTTGTAACTGACTCATTGTTCATTATTGCGCTGAATCACAATGTCATGGGAAAAAAGTGGCAGCATCATAGGATCTTCCACATGTATGTCACCATTTCAAAGAATTTAGACATCTCAAAGAGAGCAAGGGAAAGGAGAAGAAATTATTCTCATGTTGGGGAATAAGAGTTACGACAATATTCAAGAAAAAACATGCCACTGTCAGCTATGGAGCTGGAAAGAAGCTAAAATTCCTGTTCATTCAGCAATAAATCTGCCTTCAATTAAACTGTGAAGATACTTCTTGATGTTTTAAGAAACTCATGTTTTGAGATGCCTTTCATATTTTCTCAAACTGCTTACCCTAAATTTTTTCATCTTTTTTTTTCCCCTCAGTTTTTTTTTCCGTATCTCCAACATAACCATTTTTAGGTTTGTGCATAATTTAATTTTCTTTCAGTTGCTCAGTACTCACAGATCTTCACATCTCTAGCTACTGAAGTGAAATCTTTGCTTTATATTGGCTCTACTAATCTATTTTTCCTCCCCCTGTCAAAATCTGACCACATATCTTTTCATTTGCTTTGGATTTGTATCAGCATAGTTGAGGATAAAGCGTAGCCTGAAGTAAGTGAAAGCAATGGATGCATTTTTTAGATTTATTTAGTATTTCAAACACAGTTGTCTTAAAATGCTAAGGTTGAAATAACACCATCTCTATTGTTTAAGTCAGCAGAAAGATGGGAAATGGCAAAGCACAACAGTGACAGGAAGGAAAAGAATTGACTAATTAGTCATTGCTACACATAGTAGCAGGCAAAATGTTTGCACCACATAGAAAGACCCTGCATGCCATATACTCAGCTGTTATATCCATTGGTCAGTATTTTTTCAGCAATTTATATGTGCTGAGGATAATCCCTCAGTTTTCCTGCTAGATTTTTTCCTCTGGGTTAACTTCCAGCTGAATCAGGTCTGCAATCTAATTCAGACTACAGAGTCTCCTTTTATATTTGCGGCTTCTTGTAGCAATCTTTGTTTATTTTCCTGCTCTTTTCTTTCTTCTACCCAAAGGCTCTTATCCATATTGTCCAGTATAAATTTTCTTTCTTTCATTGATTTGGTAAGATGTCCTAAACCTTTTTCTTCAGGCCTCATTAGATCTTAACTATAGAACTCATTGCTTTTCCTTATCATTAATGACCAAATTTTTGATATTTTTAATAATGTTTAACCTAGACATATATTATTATCTCTCCATACTATACTATACATAGCACATATAACACATGTATATATTTTCATTGTTCTTTTGTGCATTATTCTATTACAACCATGTATTTGTATGAAAATATCTTGCTAATAGTATGTATAATATAAACATATAAACTAAATAGAAATTTCATGAGATAGAAATTATTTTATTTTAAATCAGTGATCACTGAAAAACACAGTCTTTATTGTTTTTTCTTTGTTTTAATTGCAATGATGGCTACTTCTTCAATACAGTGAAACGCATTTGCTATAAATAATGTAAATACACTGTTTTGTGAATCATTCTAGGTCTGCTTATAAAAAATATTGCAAAAAAAGACACTTAAATGTGCTGGCTAGCTTTGAGTAGGCACAGCAGGCCCCTGTTTCTCTGTGTTACTGTTCTCTGTCAGGAGAGTTTAAAATTCATTTTCACACTAGTACAGCCTTAAAATAGTCAGAATCTTGCATATGGCTGGTTAAATGCATCAAGCTTAGTGAGGTGGGAAGAAATGAATGGAACTTCTCAGCGACAAAAATCACCTAGTCAAATTAAGCTTATTACTTTTCTGCAAGGATACATTTTCTTAAATGAGTACTAAATTTTAATTATTCGTTGTTGCTAGTAGTAAAAGAATTAATAATGTCCAAATCTACACATTCCATATAACCTCTCCCTTTTCTCTCCTCCCCACCCTACAGGTTCCAATAAGGAGTTGTCCTCTGAATACTGCAATAAATTTCTCAAGATGTTTCATGAGCAGAGGAAAAGAAAAAATACGGATATTTTAAAAATATAACTGCCTGCTTGACTGTCACATATTACTCATCAATAAACATGCTGCCTCGGTTGCATCCTCAATTTTATTTTTAATGAACACATCTTAGGCAAAAAAAATGAATGTGGAGGAGGCTTAAAGTATGTTCTGTCTTTCAGTGTTTATTTCAATTCACCCAAAGAACCTTCTTAGATAATCTTTTTATAGCTTCCATTATGGTTATTTTGATGATATGTTCAAATAAGAAAATATCACATCTATGAATATAAATTACTTTTTTCTTTAAATAAATGGCATGTGTAGAGATCAACATTTAGAATTACAGAATCACAGACTAGTTAGAGTTGGAAAGGACCTTAAGATCATCAAGTTCCAGCCGTCCTGCCATGAGCAGGGACACCTCACACTAAACCATGTCACCCAAGACTCTGTCCAACGCAGCTTTGAACACTTCCAGGGATAGAACATTCACAGCCTCCCTGGGCAACCCATTCCAGTGCCTTACTAAAGAACTTCTTCCTTATATCTAATCTAAACTTCCCCTGTGTAAGTTTTAACCTGTTACCCCTTGTCCTATCACTACAGTCCCTAATGAAGAGTGCCTCTCCAGCATCCTCGTAGGCCCCCTTAAGATACTGGAAGGCTGCTATGAGGTCTCCATGCAGCCTTTTCTTCTCCAGGCTGAACAGCCCCAATTAACTTCTTCCAAGTAATAAACAATCCTTGACACAATCATTGATGCATTAAACTTATGCATTAGACATGTGTGCACTTTTTACTGGTAAAATTTGGACATACCTGACAATAATGCTTTTTAACCTGATGTAATACTAGATAAATAAAATTCAATTTACCAAGAAATGACATTTAGCTATTGAGGTAGGTTTTCGAAAACATATCTCTTTATGATGTAATGAAGACAGAACCTAAATTATTGGCCGAACAATAAGTCTGACTGAAATTGGTATAATACTGAACAAGCTGTGGCAAGCAGCATAAGATAGAGCAAAATTTGTACTTATGCTAACATCTATAAGTTAGAATCAAGGAGAGCCATAAATGCTTCTCAAGAAACACCAAAACTGGCTAGCACTGCTGAAGCACACCAGAAATAAAGATTGATGAGGCTGCCAAAACAACAAAAAAAAAATATTAAAAGGTTACCTGTAGACTAAAGTGCTCAATTCAGCTGACTAAACATTCATGTTTAACACTGCTTCAATGTTTTATGCCATCTGAGACATCTATACACCATGAAAAAATATGGCACAGGACCTGTAGGAAAACCTACAACTTCTGGAGAATGCTGCTGAAGCCAAGACCATCTTAAATGTCTCTAGGCAAATAAGCAAATGAATACAGCCCCAAAAGCTTATATTCTAACCTCTGTCTCATAACTACCATTATTATTTGGCTTTTTTTTATACTTAAGGGCATTTTTCAGTCATCCCAACATGAACTCTTAGGCCACGACCCTTCAAGAGTTTGTTGATATACGTGGAAGAGAATCCTTATGAACATCTGTTGAAATCCAGGTGGAAACCCACAAAAAATCCTGGCCATCACAGGCCTGTGATTGATTGCAGTAGGAATTGTATAGAAAGAGAAAAAGATAAGATGTATTACTGAGAATTTTTAAATATCCTTAAAGAGGCCACTATTTGTTAGCACACAATCCACAGCTGATTGTGGGGATTAAAAAAAATGTGTGAAAAAAGAGATGTAATGTAGCACAATACTTTCAAATCAACAGTATTTCCCTTTACTAAAGCCAAAATGCCTGACAAAATGTTTTAATAATCTTCCTTCAGCCAGTTTTTATTCTGCCTGTGTTCACATACAGAATATAGAGTTTGCAAAATTTCATTAAAACTTCCACACATCCATCGAAAGCTGCATTAGAATGCAGTTTGTTACACTCACAGCATTCCATCATCTACTAATTTAGGAAGAAACATCAGAAGAAATTCTTTTTCTGGAGCTGTTTGATTTTTAGAAAACTATTTGGCTGTTTCTTGTCTATATTACCTTCTACATGTCTGCTGACATGTTTTCTTCAGCACTACTAGACAGTAATGACACTTTAGGGCAACCCTTGGGATTCTGTGATTCTGTGATTCACCACAAACAATTCTTTTTTAGATAGCAGGAGAAAGCCCCTAAGGTACTGGTCCTACTTTTACCATAGGCAATTTTCTCTTTTTCAGTGATGCTTCTTCACTAAAATATCATTTGTCTCATTGTTGCACTAACATTTCTTTTTAAGAAATTCACTGCCAGGCTTCCCTCATTAGACTGAGCTCTTCTTATCAGATACTGCTATTGCCATTTAGTGATATGATCGCAGAAATATGAAACAAAGCCTGCCACCTTCTTTCTCAGGAGCCCATGCCAGCTTTTCCTCCCATCACTTGTCCTTTTCACAGCACCTTCTTTTTCCTTCAACAAGATCATTACAAAAGCATTTGGATATTTTTCTGTGACTAACAATTTCCAAAGCTTATAATGTCCCTTCTTACAAATATTGGAATTGACATTTGCATGTCTGAAGGTAAATATTCATTTGTTAATAAAGATAGGAATTTCAAAGAATGACAGAAGATTAGGAGGAAAAAAAACAAAACCAAACAAAACCAACTAAGCAGAGGTACTGTGTATCAGTCCTTAAATACATGTAAAGTTGATACACTCAAAAAAAGAAAAAAAAAGGAAAATAATGAATAAGTCATTTTCTGTGTCTCTATATGTTAGAAAAGTCATGTACATCACTGTAGCAAAAGACATCTAAATTAGTAATTTAGAAACTAACTTTGTTATTGGTAAGGGTACCCATATTTTGCTTAAAAATTGCTAAAGGATTTTCGAACAGGTTTCAGAGGAGGCTGCCTAAGAGATGGATATGATGATATCTTGTAGTTTCTTCCAGGGTTTACTTGTGATCCTATATGTGCAGATAAAACAGCAATTTTAAGATTGAGCATTAACCAAGATTCAGTCTATGTTAGTCCTTTAGCCTAGCTAATATTAATAAAACATTTCAGACAGCATGAGACTAGCATGACATGGGGACACCAACAAGTATGAAGCATATAATGCCCTGTACGTACTTTTAGGGAATCCTGGAGCAGCTTCTCTAACTGGGAATGAATGAGTTCACCTGTGGTTGAGCCCTGCTGTAAATCTTCCCAGCTACAGGCACTGGTCTGCTAACTCGGGCACCTATAGAGTCACATTATGAATACCCTTCAGCACTGCAGTCTCGTCAGTTACATTTGGGTAACTTCCACCAGATTCAGAGGAACTACAATACATGGATATGCCAGAAGCCTGAACGTTCCACTTTGCAATTCAGAATGATTGTTTTACACAGCAGTCTGCTCCACAGCTTTCTCCCAGTCCCAAAGGTTGAAAGGGGCTCTAGATAGGTTTGATAATTTCCCAGCTTTAGCTCCCTCCTCATTATTCACATTGTCTTGTGTAACCCTTGAGTGAAACTTAGCAATTCCTAGTTACAAAAACAAATAATGCAGTTATGAAAGCCTGATAACTCTTCTTCTTTTTTTTTTTTTTTTTTTAAGTACTATACACAGTAAATACAGGTCCTTTTAGACCTAGTGATGACATTAGGCTGCCTGTTCCTCCATCTGAGGAATATTTAGCTATTATTTTAAGCAAGGTATAATAAAATATTCCTCCCTGAAATGTCTGAAAAAACAGTTAAACTTCAAGCCTCAGAGTTAGATATTCTATGATAGATTCTACAGTGGAAAAGCACATCTTCCCTTCTGCTTTGGCAAGTGAAAATATGGTAAATCAATCTGAGGTGAATGCCATTCAGACTCCTTTCATTTGCTTTACACACTTCATAAAATCCAAGTTTGTTCTTCCTATCTTAGATCAGTTTCTTTCCTAATCCATCTCAGTTCTTCACAAGTTTGCTCTTGGTTAGTTTCCTTTTGATTTTGAGTAATTTTAATGTTTGGTTTTGGTTTGTTTTTCCTAAGTCTTGGCTTCTTTTATTCTTATCTTTAATTTTATTTTAGTCAGGTTTTGTCTAGTGCTAACAGGTTTTCACTGGTTCTGCTACCTGCTTTGGTTGCTGATTTGGCTGGGATTTTACATCATCTTTCGTTTCATTGTGATGAGGTTGTCACCATTCACCAACAATACCTTTTAGTTACTTTCATGCAATTTCTAAGCATTTGTTTAACAATTGAGACAGTTTTAGGAGATGTTCTGGTTCAAACTTCTCAGATTATGGGACTAAAACACAGTTCCCTTACATTAAAAAGAGAAGATTCATGTACCGAACTGTTTTTCAAATATGAACCAAGATTCCGCTCAAAACCATCTTTTCTTCAGGATTTACATTAATATCAGTTAGAAAGTACATTATATGTAATGAGGTAGCCTGTATTTTTCTGATCATTAAACTATTCCTTAGTAATTTAATTTATGAGCCATATTACTAGAAAAGCTACCCTATATTTCACCTTACAGTAATATCAATGATCATGATCTTAAATATTTTGCTCAACATACTAAAGTTACATTTCATAGATTTTCCTAATTACAGCACAGGCACAATCCTGTACTTGGAAACATATTCATTTAATACAAAATGGTAGAAAAATGGTTATCAGATTTAGTAAAAATCAGATTCAGTAGCAATTTTTATCTGAGGTAGTTAGTAGCACAGTAAGGTTTTAATTATCCTAGAACATTGAGACAATACTCATGTGCCTAGAACTAACATTTAAAAATCAAATAGTTTTTATCCAGTTGTTAAATTGTTAATCCCAGTGCAAAACTGTCAGAAAGTCATTAAGTAATCAATTTTTTTCTTCCCCGTTGTTAAATCTGAAGTAAGTCATGATGCCTGTAGTGGGCACTAGTTTCCATCATCTCAGAGCTGGTAGATATTATGAAATACTGCAAATACAAAAGGATGGACAAATATCAGCTGTGGAGCAAAAGCAGCTCTGCTGAATTAAAAAATATTTAGCTTTTTTAATAGACTCGCTTGTGGATTTAATTTAAAAAAGTTCACACATATCATTTCTACTAAACCAAAATGCTGAATATTGGTGTTTTTCTGAGAGATTTAAGACAGGTTTTTATATCAATATATCTTCTGCTTAAGTATCAAAATCATTCCACTTCAATATAGATAGTTGTTTTTAATGGGATTTACACTCACTGTGTCATATTCTGCAAACAAATGATAACCATTTCAATTTGAGTGACATACAATTCAACATTGTCCTGTTTTCCTTTTTGTATTTGTTTCAATTATCACACTCATGAGACACTTTGGCATGCTAAATTTAATGGGACAAGCCTTCAGAACTGAATCCATTCTTGCATGACCCAAGAACATTTCAAAAATACACCTCAGCTTCATGTATCTTAATTCTGCTTAAGGGCTCAGAAGTAGTTAAACACTTCAGACAGGTTTTTCAGGCAGCCATTTGAAAAACCCGTTTGCTATTGTCACCATTGCACTATGATATCCTATTTTTAATTTTTTATATGTTAATTGAAAGAGCTTCAACACATGTTCAAAAGGTATTTTCAGTTCTTCACTTTTAATGAACATTGTCTCACTTTGTCTACAAAACAGAACAGGGAGATCCTGAGAAAGAACTTTTTGTGAACAAATGAGGCACTTAAAATGTCAGTTTAGGGTGCACAGCAAAGCAAACTGATGATGTTTTATGGTACAGTGTCCTGGGTTAAACCATGACATACAGCCAATATACAGCCACTGCTTCAACCTTTCATTTCAGACTAATGCTTTTACAGCAATAAAGAGAAAGCTGAAAATGTTCCACTTTCCTTCTGATATGGGATCTTTCTTAGTGTGTAGGACTAAAGACAATTTTAGTCATAACACACCAGTGTAACAGCTGGCTTGAGAAGGAGAATAAGGCCTTTAACAGAGACCAAAAGTAGAAGAAGATTGATTTTTGGAGTGATGGAAAAAGCTGTATTGTATAAATTCACAACCTGACCATGCTAAAAGATGCAACACTATTGGCATACAGACAACAACATCCTTTAAATTAGAGGGGTCTGCTCACTTGGTACAAAATATCAATGTTACCCCAGGTTCACAACTCCTCCTATTTTTTGGTCGGTTATTTTTAGGGCTTGTGTGCATGTGTCTATATGGGGTGGCAGGGTGCAGAATGTGCTGACAAGTTATTACATTAAAATTATTTATGCATCTGATTTAATGTCTTAATTGGATGGGTGGACAGCTGGGGAGGAAGCAACTTTTCCCTCTTCTGAATGAGGCTGCATGCCCATGGCCAGGTTACATGCATTTTGAGTCACCTCAATTCATAATTTCAGTTTTTAGGATATGCCAGTTATATGCCAAATTCTCTAGACATTACAACTGATTTAAAGACAGTTTTTGAGTCAATGGTATCCTATATAGAAACAGGAAATTTATGACTAGAGTAAGCCAAATTGTTTGGTTTTGTTTTAAGCTCAAATAAGTTTTTAATCAAGACTGCTATTATAGCACACTAGTGCTATGCAACATTTAACACCCATAGCTCTACTTTTTCACTGGAAGGCTTTAAACATACTGTTTGTCCATTTGAGGAAAGGATAGCAAATATTTGAAGTGCATTTTGCATTTAAAAAATTCTGTCAGTAATAAAAGGCATCAGCATATGCTTTTAGATGATAATGTACTTCCAAATCAAACACATGGCATAGTTAGGGATGTTTCAAAACCACAGGAAAATGAACTTGGAAAGACTAGTACTTCTCACCTTGAGTTTTTGCTACTAAATATCAGATCACAGTGTGAATTAAGTGCTTAAAAATGCACACAGCAGCTCTTTACACTGGGATAATGAAACACAGAAAACAGAAGTGTGTTCTTAATGACGGGAAAGCAAATTGAAAAGAGATGTTGCTACACTACAGTAGAGGAGAGAGACAAAGAACATTTTTACCCCCTTGTGGATTTAGCAGGAAAATACTTTCGCATCGAGGTAAATAGCTAAGAGACCATGTGCAAATGTGAAACAAAGGTATGCAAGATGCTTTATTAAACTCTAGCCTAAATGCACAGGCATTGCAGAATTTAGGTGCCAAGTTTTCTATTCCCTGTTCTGTGGCACCTTGGAAGCGTAAAGCTATTTCAGATAGCAAGAGAATAGCAGCTTCTGGAGATAGTCTGTTCAGAAAAGATACCAAAACCACAGGGATATTCAAAGTAACTTTTGAAAAATCTATCCCCAGACCACTTCCATTCTTGAAAATTTCTGTTCTGGGTTCAGCTACACCAGACAAAACATGCTTATATTTTTTAATGAAGTTTGGCTTTACAATTAAGAAAACCCGTCTGTGATGCTGCAGCAAAATAAGAAAGAGAAGGACTTAAAAAGGCAGTGTTACCATTCGCCAGTTATCTCTAGAATGAAATTCCTCATATCTCAGAATATAAAAGACCTATCAAATTATTTTGAGACTAATATTCATAGGATCTAGTTTAACTAATATCGCACTGACGCATAGCTCTTTCCTGCCATTACTGAAAGAGTAAGGTAGCTTCAGAATCTTCAGAGAGGGGTCATAAGTGTTGACTACATTGCTTTGTAAAAGATAAAGATATGTTGCAACTCCTCTCATAAATGGTTTCTTTCCTCCCTCAGAGCAATGATTTACAGAAAGGGGAATTAGAATACACTAAGATAAGAACCTTTGCTCTGCTGTATGACAAGAATAATAAACTTTGTGGGAGGCTAATTAAAAACAGTCAAAAGCTTAATCTGCAGTTTTGTTGTTGTTTTTTCTTTTTTTTTTTTCACACAGTAAGTGCTATTAATGTTTCACGTTTTACAATGAGTCAAAATCTCTTATTTAAGGCCACCTACACATTATTGTTAGGAATGTAGACCCAAGACATTACAGATTCAATTTATTTTTTGCCAAATGAAAAACAGTATCATGCAATTTTGGTATTTGTTCTGGAGGGATACAATACTTATGACCTAGATATTTAAGAAAATGAGGTTTGGAGACTGAAGGTCCTGCTGGAAACAAATGCTAGGGAAAAAAGATCATGAGAAGATTTTGGTTTGTTTTTCTGATTGGCAGTGATCTTAGTCACATTTCTGGTGGTCTGATGGCTTCATGGTGGTTTTAAGGGCTTCACCTGAGTGGTGGACTTGGCAGTGTTAAGTTTATGGTTGGACTTCATGGTCATCAAGGTCTTTTCTAATCTAAAGGTTTCTACGAATATGAAAACACTATATAAAACTAAATATGAAACAACTATGCTTTCAAATTTTCCCAGGAAGTGAGCAGAGTGAATTTATCCGGCAAACATTCCTAGGTTCTTGGGAAAGGCAAATCAAAAGAAATGCAAGATCATCTCAAACATATGATGAAATCAAATTGGTCCAACTTGAATCTAAACCACACAAAATGAAAACTGCTTGACAGTTTCAGAAACTTTCAGTAAAAGTAAATCCACATGAAAGCCTGAGGTAGGGTTAACTGATACAGAAATTATTACAGAAAACATTACACTTTCTCCAATCTGTACTTTGGACCAGAAAACCAAAATACACTGAAATATTTCTTCTCAGAGTTTCATGTGGCTTTTGTCAGCACTCTGCAGCTCAATATTTTGAACAGCAATCAAAATGTAGCAGATGTGACCAAAAATGAAGGGTAGGTGCCGGAAATCATACACTGAATGGAAGGGCCTGGTGTAGAAATGTAGTCCTGTCAACTGCATTTTTGATAAATTTTCTCACAGTTACTTTCCTCCGCTGCAGAACAGTGTCACAAACTCCACACTGCTCTAGCAGCAGCTGAACATGTAATGTTAATAGAGGAATTGCTTCTGACTAACATCAAGTTAATAACCTTTAAAAAAACTGTATTTGGGGAAAGGGGAATAAGATTATGTTTCTTACAAACTGTCATACAGAAAACATACAGTAAGGTTCAAGTATGCAGTATTTTTTATTGTGGGTTCAAGATGGAAAAAACAGTAAAATTTTCAGCTGTTGTAAATTAGAAGTTATCATATGACTGAGTTGCCTGCATTTGTGGATGACTACGTTTCATGATGTGGGTTTTTCTACTTCATGCAGCATAAATCCAAGAAAATAATAAAAATTATTTTAATTTAAATTAACTCAACATTTGGTTCACAATTTGTAATTTTCCAATTCAGTAACTTCAATAGCCTAATCTTTCAAATAGAGGGATCTGTAAATGGTACCTCTGGCTAAACATATGACTAATCATGCCATTTCGCTGCCTAATCTTTTCTCTTTAGGTAAAAAAGCATCTTATTGGAAATAGACTTGAAATTTTCAGTGGGGTCAGTATTTCCAAGAATGACTCCTCTGGAATATACTTATGTGCAGCCCTTCAGAAAACTGCTGAAAAACAGGTGTCTAAACTTAAACGAAGAAACGTTTAGTTCTCTTAGTAAATTGCACCTATAAAATACTATAACCTTAAACCATGATCTAGAATCTGTCTTGAGATACTAGCAAATGTGGAACATCACCTGTTAAGCAAAATAAAATAATGTAAATGAAATTAGAATTAAATTGTTGTAATGACAAATATAGCTCTACAGTTCCTTTCTTAATGCAGGCATAGTGTGTTGTTTTGCAAAGTTATAGATCATTAAAAAAAGGGTTTTAGCATTTTAAAAGAAATTACACCTATTGAAACATTATCATCATAGCTTATTATACACTGAGATTGCTCTATTTCACCTAAACAATAATGACATTGCATTTTAATGTCTCACCTTACTAGAAGTCTTGGCAGCATTTCATAATAATCTAATTTTAAAATATAACAATTTGAAACAAATATATGAATTTTACCACAAAGACACATTTAAAAACACACACACACACAAAAAAACAACTACAAACACCTGAACATGACAGGCGTCTTCCTACATTTTCTTTTTCTTACCCTCTCTGGACCCATGAAGCTGCAAGGACTCCCAGATTCTGCATGAACCTCAGATTTCCCAGAGCACCTGAACATTACATGAATGCAGGCTAAGAAGTGAGCTTGAATGCGCTCAAAGAAACCAACCAAACAAACAAACAGAATCTCAGGCAAGTATCTCCAAGAAAATCAACCCGTCTTTCAGCAGGTTATGCAGGTTCCCCAGCCAGACACTAGATCTTTGACACTTGTGTGGCTTTGTTAAATAATAGTCAGTACCTCCAGAGATCTTTCTTCCTGAATTTCTTTCCTTCCTCCTCATAAAACACCTTAATTTTTTAATAGGAAATGTCTTTATTTCCCAAACAGCACCCTTCAACAGATCAAAACTTAACAAAACAAAGTGCTTTTGCAACATGACTGAATTTCACCTATGGAGAAGACATCACGAAACTGCATCAGTGACACAGGAGTACGGGACAGACTTGGTATCACAAAGGTTTATAATACAAGGCAGAGACAGCAACCCTCAGCTATGACACTTTAAGGAAAACCTAAAAAGAATAAAATCCTTAAACCACCGAACTCTTGCTCCAAAGACTGCTGTCTCACAGCGTTGTCTAGAGTGCCATCTACTGACAGGAGCTTCCATTGCAACTCCCAAAGTAAAAAGTTCTTCCGGATGCACATTCGTTTTTGTGCCAAATGCAGTTAATGTAATCAGAAATTTCTTGTCGGAATTATAACTGTGATTAATTCCACTTGATTTTTAATTTTTGTTTTTGGGTTTTTTTTTTTTTTTTTAGGACATGGGATTTTCAGTAGAGCTCCTTCCTTATATTGCCATCACACATGTCAAACATTTAGGGGATTCCGATACTTCTTAGTGCATTTAAATAAGAAAAAAAAAAACCCAACAAAAAAACCCAGAACAAAGCTGCTATATGAAAATCTTGGAGTTATATTATAAACTAAAGTAGGAGCTTAACTTATAGTAGGGACAAAGTAGGAATTAGAGATGTGTGCACATGTATGGGGGTATGATATAATAGGCATCACAGAAACACGGTGGGATGGCTCCTATGACTGGAGTGTTGGAATGGAAGGTTACAGGCTCTTTAGAAAGGACAGGCCTGGCAGGCGGGGAGGGGGAGTTGCCCTTTATGTTAGGGATAGGCTGGAGAGTATGGAACTCTGTCTGGGGACAGGTGAGCAGTTTACAGAGAGTTTGTGGGTCAGGGTTAAAGGGAAAACAGCTGTGGGAGACATTACTGTGGGGATCTGTTACAGGCCGCCTGATCAAGGAGAACCTGTGGATGAAGCACTCTACAGACAGATAGGAAAAGCCTCATGCTCGCAGGCCCTTGTTCTCATGGGGGACTTCAACCACCCTGACATCTGTTGGAACGATGGCACTGCACGGCACAAGCAATCCAGGAGATTCCTCGACTGTGTGGAAGACAACTTCCTTCTGCAAGTAAGTAACAGCGGACCTGACAAGGAGAGGTGCCATGCTTGACCTCGTGCTCACCAACAGGGAAGGGGTCATTGGAAATGTGACTCTCCAGAGCAGCCTTGGATGCAGCAATCATGAGATGGTCGAATTTGAGATCCTCAGGACAGTGAGAAGAGCGTGCAGGAAGCTCACTGCCCTGGACTTCAGGAGAGCAGACTTTGGCCTCTTCAGGAACCTGCTTAGTAAGGTTCCATGGGATATAGCCCTGGAGGGTAGGGGGGCCCAAGACTGTTGGTTGATATTCAAGGATCACCTGCTACAAGCTCAGGAGTGCTGCATCCCAACTAGAAGGAAGTGCAGCAGGAGGGCCAGGAGACCTACTTGAATGGATAAGGAGCTGCTGAGGAAAATTCAAATGAAAAAAGAGGCTTATAAAAAATGGAAGCAAGGACAGGCAGCCTGGGTAGAGTACAGGGATGTTGTCCGGGAAGCTAGGGACCAGGTTAGGAAGGCTAAGGCCCAGTTAGAATTAAACTTGGCCAGGGATGTTAAGGAAAACAGGAAAGGATTCTACAGGTACATAGCAAATAAAAAAACAGACTAGGGACAACACAGGCCCTCTGAGGAAGCTTTCGGGAGAACTGGCTACACAGGATTTGGAGAAGGCTGAGGTTCTGAATGACTTCTTTGCCTCGGTCTTCACTGGCAAAGGCTCTGACCACACCACCCAAGTCTTGGAAGGCAGACGCAGGGACTGTGAGAATGAAGACCTTGAGCGCACTGTAGGAGAGGATCTGGTTCGAGACCATCTTAAAAATCTGAATGTGCACATGTCAATGGGGCCTGATGAAATCCATCCATGGGTCATGAAGGAGCTGGCAAATGAAGTTGCTAAGCCACTGGCCATCATATTTGAAAAATCATGGCAGTCAGGTGAAGTTCCCGACGACTGGAGAAAGGGAAATATAACCCCCATTTTCAAGAAGGGGAAAATGGAAGACCTGTGGAATTACTGACCAGTCAGTCTCACCTCTGTGCCTGGTAAAATCTTGGAACACATTCTCCTGGACAGCATGCTAAGGCACATGAAAAACAAGAAGGTGCTTGGTGACAGCCAGCATGGCTTCACTAAGGGGAAATTCTGCCTGACCAATTTGGTGGCCTTCTATGATGGGGCTACAGAACTGATAGACAGGGGTAGAGCAGTAGACGTCATCTACCTGGACTTGTGCAAAGCGATTGATGCTCTCCCACATGACATCCTTGTCTCTAAATTGGAGAGATATCAATTTGATGGATGGACCACTCGGTGGATAAAGACCTGGCTGGATGGCCGCACACTAAGAGTTGTGATCAAAGGCTCAATGTCCGGCTGGAAACCAGTAACGAGTGGTGTCCCTCAAGGATTGCTGTTGGGATCGATCTTGTTTAACATCTTCATCACTGACATGGACAGTGGGATTGAGTGCGCCTTCAGCAAGTTTGCTGATGACACCAAGCTGTGTGATTCGGTTGATATGCTGGAGGGAAGGGATGCCATCCAGAGGGACCTCGACACACTTATGAGGTGGGCTGATACCAACCTTATGAAGTTCAACCATGCCAAGTGCAAGGTCCTACACCTGGGTTGGAGCAAACCCAAGGCACAGCTACAGGTTGGGCAGAGAAGATATTCAGAGCGGCCCTGCGGAGAAGGACTTGGGGGTGTCGCTCGATGAGCAAATGAACATGAGCCAGCTTCATTGTGCGCTTGTAGCACGGAAAGCCAACCGTATCCTGGGCTGCATCAAAAGGAGTGTGACCAGCAGGTCAAAGGAGGTGATCCTGCCCCTCTACTCTGCTCTTGGGAGACCTCACCTGGAGTATTGTGTGCAGTTCTGGTGTCCTCAACATAAAAAGGACATGGAACTGCTGGAACAAGTCCAGAGGAGGGCCACGAGGATGCTCAGGGGACTGGAGCACCTCCCGTATGAAGACAGGCTGAGGAAGTTGGGGCTGTTCAGCCTGGAGAAGAGAAGGCTGCGTGGGGACCTAATAGCAGCCTTCCAGTACCTGAAGGGGGCCTATAGGGATGCTGGGGAGGGACTCTTCGTCAGGGACTGTAGTGACAGGACAAGGGGTAACGGGTTAAAACTTAAACAGGGGAAGTTTAGATTGGATATAAGGAAGAAATTCTTTCCTGTTAGGGTGGTGAGGCACTGGACTAGGTTGCCCAGGGAAGTTGTGAATGCTCCATCCCTGGCAGTGTTCAAGGCCAGGTTGGACGAAGCCTTGGGTGAGATGGTTTAGTGTGAGGTGTCCCTGCCCATGGCAGGGGGGTTGGAACTAGATGATCTTGAGGTCCTTTCCAACCCTAACTATTCTATGATTCTATGATTCTATAATCGTGGGAAGAACAGCTATACTGGTACCCCAGAGCACTCCCTGTTTAGGGAGACAAAATGTTTTGGGGATTTACAAGCTCCGTATTCTGGTGATGAGAAGATGAATAGGCAACTGGGTCATATTTTGAACTGAACTATGTCCACAGAGGGACTTTAATGAGACTGAGATATCACAGCCACAAGCTGAGATATCACTACACTCGTAAGTACACTTTCCTGGAATGTCTGCCAGGAAACAAATGAAAAGGCAAGGGCAGTTTGTGACAAGCACAAGTTTTTTAAAGAGTGCTTTCACTATAAAGTGAAATCCTTGTTGCCTATGAAGAGCAATTCTGCATCTCAAGACAATAAGATCTGTTCCTGATCTGCAGTTTCCTGGTTATGAGCAAGAAATGCCCAAGGGATGTCTCTTCAATTGGGCATTCCAGGCATTTTCACGAAAGGGACTACAGCTGAAGTGGAGAAAGTTCAAAAATGTTCACAAGATGCAACAGTGGGAAAGAGAGAGATCAATACAGAAGTTACCTCCTAAGGAATCAGAGAAAACAACTCTGAAGACAAGATTTTAGATTCCATCTTTAAAACATTTTTCTGCATTCCCATGTTACACATTGATTTCAATGGAATCTGTAAATGACTGATTGAAGCCAGAGTCCATTAGTCTGAATTCAACCAAACTTACTTACAGCAGGTGACCAGAAAAAAAATACCCCATTTGAGCAAGTTTTCTTTTTCAAGGATACAGGGTTACTAGCAAAAGGCAAATGCATTAATAAATTAAAAGCCAGGAAAAACAGAACAGCTTTATATACTAAGCTGCAGGTGCATATCCCACTGAAATAAGTGAGAGTTTTTGAATAAGCCTCAACAAGCTTTGCATTAAACTATTTAGCAGGGAGTTCAAGGTAAATATCTCCTGATGAGAGCTTGTTTACAAGAAGTTTGCTTTAAAATACTGAAGGAATCAACACACATATCTTAATAAGCTGGGAAAGTTTAAATATTCTTTCGTTCTACTTTTACAGGTATTGTATCTGAACATTTGGCATTTTCTTTGGTAACATCAGTTCTAAAGCCAGTTTATAACTGTACATCTAGCTTACATTAGCCACAGAATGTAACAGACTCAAGACACAGCAGCTACCTGGAACATGCTGAAAGAGATGTTCGTAAAAAATGGAGGAAAGTTATTTTGCTGCTACAATTTCATTTTTTTTTATTATTTTCATATTTAAAATTGTTCTGGTATGCTCTCATCACCTCCCAGGATTTTTATTGCAATGCCACAGACTTTGAGATTAATGTTCCTCCTGCACGACAGTACTGTGCACTGGAGTAGCTGAACTGAAATGGAATCTTCTCCATCTCTTTAAATGCATTGAGACCAGTGTACACCTATATCAGTGCAGTATTTAGAGCATATTGTAGTGAGTGAGGCTCTGAATCTGTGAAGAAGGAGGCAGTGAACAGAACTGCCCGACCTCTGGCAGCAGAACCGTCTGCTCCCAGGATTAATTAGTGAACAGAATTTCAGTATAACTTCCTATGGCTATGGATTTTTGAAAAAAAAAAAAAAAAAAAGCTAATCAATGAGTAGCACAGACAACACACGAGAGAATACATTTTAAAACTGAACTACTGAATTTGAATTAAGTGCAAAAGTCCCTGTAAATGTGACACAGCAAGAGAAATTTCAAGATAAACTCTTTTGTGAGTGCTACCTACACAGAATTTGAGAAACATTGTGTATCAATTGCTAGTCAAATCAAAAATCTTATAATAGAAAGATACATTTTGGAAATGATTCATGTGTTTCTTAATGGTCTTATCATGAAAGGGGCTCAAAATCATTTAAAAAGCTGTTTAATAATTGCATTCTTCATGATTTTATTTTGTAGAAAACATGCTAGATTCAAAAATTATATACTCCGATAAAAAGCACATTAAATAAAAAGTACCTAATAAAAAGTAAAAAAACTTCATAAAAAATAGATATGTAACAGGAAAAAAGGAATAAGAAGAAGTTGTCACTCCCCCCCCCCCCGCCGCACACATTCTAAGGTAAAAATAATTTAAAAAGAGTATTTCTGCAAAACTGCAGAGTAAAAAAGCCTCCATCCTCTTTTCATCAATTTTGTAATCAATAGATTAGCTGTTTCTTTGCAAATCAAAGGAAGTCTGGGTGTCAAAATGAAATATATTTTGGGCAGAATCTTACATGTAGCTCCCAGGAGTCAGTTGTTTTTGGCTTAGCTTTATTTTAACAACTGGTTGAATTTGTATGAAAGCTTAGCATTTGTTAAGAGAAATAAACATGTAGTATTTTTTGTGGTGTTCACGATTTGCTGTCAGTAAAGTAAATGTATAATAATGTAATAATGTATAATAAACACATCATTTTTCTTTGCTTATTCATGAGACTGGACATTCAGATGTAATAAGAGGAATCAGAGTCCTTATGCGTATTTTCCCCTTTGATCCTCTTTCTACTTTCATCTTTTTCATTTTCATTTTCTTTTTCCCTTTTCCCTTTCCTTTTCCTTCATGGAAAGTGAAAAAATCTTGCCATCTTGTGGTCAACGGTAGTTATACTATCAAACAAAAACGAAACAGGCTGCATGTACTATAATGGTCGCCATGTGGAGAGCTGCAACTTCAGTGAATTTAAGGAAAGAACAGAACACAACAAAATTTTTAATTATAAAGAAAATGTCATACACTTTTACCCGTGCTGTATAGATAACAAGTATAGAAATGGCTCAGAGTAAGAAAGAATGAAGTAGGGTGGACTGTACATTATTGGATTCAGCCTACACACTGTTAATCACTGGAGATGCTGGGAATATTTTCTTTTGGCAAAAAGCTGACATTTAAAATCAAATTCACATGTTTTCATCAAAAATTTAGACTTAGGTGAGCTGTGAAAAACTCTTAAGTCTGTTACTGATCATCAATGTATCAGTTTTCATATTGCCCAAGACACCAGACATGAAATGTTTAGTAATTACAACTCTCACAATGAACACAGTAGATAAAGACAGCAAATTTTATTGCCAGGAGGTTTTCACAAGATGTGGGCAAGCAGTAGTGGCCACCTCCCTGCCTGAAGGAAGGTCCCCAAGGAGAGAAAATCTCCAGATGGTATACACTTGACAAAGCAGCTCCTCTGTCTACCTTTTCACTTTACATGGTGGGTAGATAAAAAGGTTATATCTATGCTCTGGTGATTTGTGACTGCTAAACAGGCAATTTTTTTTTTCTGATTTATGCAGCCAGCCAGCCTTATTCTCCCCTGACTGCCTGGCCAGACCTCCCACAATACGAGAGACAGATTCAAATTCTTTTGGCTTATACAAGACCTGACTGACTGGTGCTGTGTGAAGAAACAGTTTTTTTCTTAAAAGAAGTTCAGGTTGTCTTCACTGCTATGATGTCATAACTTTTTCCGCAAGTTTTGCAACTAATTCAGTGGGGTTTTTTGCATACCACCCCATGAACCAGCTAATGTCACTATTATGATATGGAAGAAAAATCCTCCAAAAAAAGAAAGCCATTATTTTTTTTTTGTGTACTTCAAATGACAAGCTCACATGTAAGCCCCCGATACTTTACTGGTAGTGGTATGTGCTTGAGAATTTTTGAAAATTA
The DNA here is from genome assembly GCF_037157495.1 of Lathamus discolor. Taxonomy (NCBI): domain Eukaryota; kingdom Metazoa; phylum Chordata; class Aves; order Psittaciformes; family Psittacidae; genus Lathamus; species Lathamus discolor. The sequence goes on along the minus strand of NC_088885.1, from coordinate 132,405,205 downwards.
AAAAGCTCTTAACAATCCAGAGAGGGTACTTGAAATTAAACCTACCTAGGACTTTTCTCTTGCACCAAAGGCTAACTATCACAGTATAGTTCGTGTCTATATAATGAAATACTTTTGTTCCAAGACAAGGTGACTGCATCCAAAATATGTATTAAAATGGTCCTTGGCATAAGCTAATTCCCAAAGTATGCCTTGGTATTGCCAGGTAAGTGATAGTTAGCTCAAGCCAAAATTATCCCAGGAACTGTTCTAACAATTTATATTCTAGATAGTTGATGTCCTGAGCCTGGGAACATTCTCTGGTTCAGTTTAATGACTATTAGGTGTACCCAGATATTTTCACCTCCAGATTATGGCAATGGATTTGGCTAAGTAAAAGTAAAAACCGAAGTTATAAATGATCTTGTTATTTGAAAAGAGGTTATTATACCCATTAATTGTAATTAAGCTCCTATCTCCAAACAATATTGTTTCACCTTATTCTCTCTGTTACCTACTTGAAGAAGAGAAAAAAGGCTAACGGAATTCTGTTGAATGAGGAAAAGAAACTCATATATGGTATGGCTTAAATGGTGCTGGAAAAGTGTTTTTTTTTTCCTTCTATTGCCTTAATGTCTATCGGTTCGACATGACTCAGCAGTGCGCACTTGCAGCTCAGAAAGCCTATGATATCCTAGACTGCATAAAAAGAAGCATGACCTGCTTCTTGACCAGGTCAAGGGAGGTGATTCTTCCACTCTATTCTGCTCTTGTGGACCCCACTTGAAGTACTGTGTTCAGCTCTGGGGTCCCCAATATAAGAAGGGTGTGGACTTGCTGGAGTGAGTCCAGAGTAGGGCCACAAAGATGATCAGAGGGCTGGAGCACCCCTCCTGTGAAGACAGGCTGAGAGAATTGGGCTTGTTCAGCCTTGAGAAGAGAAGGCTCCAGGAAAACCTTATAGCAGGCTTCCAGTACCTAAAAGGGGCCTACAGGAAATCTGGAGAGGGACTTTCTGACAAGGGCAGGTAGTGATAGAACAAGGGGAATAGCTTTAAACTGAAAAAGGGTAGATTTAGATTGATATTAGGAAGAACTTCCTTATTCTGAGGGTGGTGAGGCACTGGCACAGGTTGCCCAGAGAAGCTGTGGCTGCCCCATCCCTGGCAGTGTTCAAGGCCAGGCTGGATGGGGCTTTGAGCAACCTGGTCCAGTGGAAGGTGTCCCTGCCCATAGCAAGGGGTTGGAACTGGATGATCTTTAAAGTCCCTTCTAACCCAAAGCACTCTATGATTCAACGATAGCACTCCAACTAAAATTAGGACATGGTATCCTGCAGATGGGATGCTGAATTTCAGTTCTGCTCAGGTGAATTAGAAAAAAATTAAAAGTGCATATTTGTTCATAGAGAACTTCGACATTGTTAACAAAACAAAAGACACACTACCAGTAAAATGTTCAAATACTTTTCAATGAAAACAAGATCCAGTCTACTCTACCTGGATGCAATGGTACATAGGGCAAGACAACAAATTTATTCCTAGGAAATTTGAAATTTCTATTACAAAATCAAGAGAACAGTACTGAAACTGAAGTAGGGGCAATTTATTTGCAATCAAAGGCAACAGTCATTAAAAGGAAGCAAGTCCCATGTAAGGATGACATGGGTTATTTTTGATTTGAGGATTTAACTTAATGCTTATCCTGGCATTTAGCTTCTTTGCATGAATGCTAAAAATTAGGTAATCTGAACCTAGGCAGCAATATCTGGGCCTTTTCCAGCTGGTATCCCACTGGTGATATATCTGAAGAATTTATTTAAAAACTGTGAATCTTCATTCTAAAAAAAATAAATGAAGATACTAACAACCATGACAAGAAATACAAACAGAAGTATACTTGTTTATGACTCATTTTTAACCATTGTTGACTGCATATAAAAAACAGCCCAAAAGGTACAGACAGTCTCTACCAGCAATGTCCCTGTGATCTTGGCTACAAACAATTTAATCATGGAAAGTATTGAACAAGCAGATGGCAGGCTGTGCCTGGAGCAGAGGTGGATAGATGGAGTAGAAAACAACAGGGTATGGCTCCATTCCAGGCATGTGTTATAGGAAGATCCTAACTCTAACCACAGGCAAGCTTAGGTCCTCAAGTTTTCATCTGAAAAAAAACCCAAAACCTAATTGTATAACAGAAATGAGTCCTGGCACATTCCATCTACTGTGATTTGGATGATTAGGATTACCATGGAATTCCAAGCTAGCCACTGATCTTGTCTAGGCTATGGTCTAAATACAGACTCACAGCCTGGCTTGAGGGTGTCTGTCGATTACATACCTGTGCACAATTACTCTTGTCAAGAAGTTAAGCAAAACTCTTTATTTCCTGTAGTCAAAACAGATTTTAAGAAAATTTTGTTCAGAGACCAGTTTCAGTAACAAAAGCTATGCTACTACATGAATAACATACAGTTCTTTAAACAGAATCATTATGTCTGTCTTTAAGGCTAGGAAGAGTTTTGTTTATTTCCTAAAGAGAGTCTGCACTGCATTAAAGGTCAGAAAGTTCTTCTGAGTATTATACAGTTGCTTGAGCACAGGGAAATAAAGCTGAATTCAGATTGATTAGAAATTACCATATGCATTGATTAATATTAAACCTATATAGCAAAATTATTTACCATTTGTTATATAGCACATACTGCAGAATGCTAGCAGTTTTAAAAAGTCTTTGCAGCCCACTGTCATGCAGTAGCATATGAAATTTGAGGAAAACAAGACTAATAGCTTGGTTTGATGAAGCATATGTATATTCTTGCTATAAAGTAAACATATAACACAGTGAAGATATTTGATCTGCAATAACTCAATTGGGAAATCTACAATTTCAGAATGAACTAGTAGTTTATTCCTCATTCACCTATTTCTTCATAGCAGCCTTAACTATTTTGCTTTTGTACATGTCTATGTACACCTCAGGGTTCTTCTGTACCCAGATCTCTAAAATGCATTCAAGTCCCTTGCTGCAATGCAGCAGGGTAAATGTCCTGTATAGCTATCAACATTTTGCATGGTATTGCATATTGGTAGACCAAACACACAGAACTGCAGGCTTCTGTGCAAAATAATCATGTCTGTGGCTGTCAGGAGAGTAAAACTGCATGACTGAAAGAGATTCAGCTGTCAGACAGTCAAGAAGTAGGACTGTTTAAATGCTTTTGAGATGCTCATGTTTTCATCCATTCAATTTTCTGTAAACCAATAGCTTTGCCTCAGCAAGAGTAACCACATAACCAACACAAAAAGCTGAAAGATTTCAATTCTAAGGCACCATGATGGAAGTACTTTCTCTTGACGTTTACAGCATTTGAACTATGATGTTTCCTAATGATACTTCCTTTACTGCTAAGCCTCTGAAAGAGGTAAAAATTCAGAAAAAAGGGAAAGGTCTGCTTGTTTTATCATGTTTTGAAGGATGGAGCCAGTGGATTACATGTGGGCAGACAGTGTCAGAGTTGTAAATTCTACTGAGCTGATGGAAATGATGTCATCTGTTTTGACTTGCAGGAGATATCCTACATACATTTTATGCATCAAGAATCATAGAATCAGCTAGGTTGGAAAAGACCTTTAAGGTCATGAAGTCCAACTGTTACCCCAGGACTGCCATGTCAGTAAGGGCCTTATCTGCATGTGTTTTGAATAATTTCAGGGATGGTGATTCCACCACTGCCTTGGGATATTTTCCTGATATCCAATCTAAATCTCCCCTGGCACAGCTTGAGGCAGTTACCTCTTGTCCTATCACTTGTTACTTGGTAGAAGTAACCAGCCACCTCCTCTCTCCATCCTTCTTTCAGGAAGTAGAGAGTGATAAGGTCTCCCCTGAGCTTTCCCTTTTCCAGACTAAACAACCCCAGTTCCCTCGGCTGTTCCTCATCAGACTTGTGCTCCAGACCCTTCACCTTCATTTTTCTCATTGCCTTTCTCTGGACCTGCTCCAGAAACTAAGTATCTCTCTTGTAGTGAGAGGCCCAGAACTGAATTCTGTATTTGAGGTGCAGCCTCACCAGTGCCAAGTACAGGGGTATGATCTTTGCCCTTGTCCTGCTGGTCACAATATTTATGATACAGGCCATTGGACTTCTTGGCTACCTAGGCACACCGCTGGCTCATGTTCAGCCAGTATTCATTGCTAAAGTGTCTGAAAAAGAATGCAAAGGAGCCCTAGTATAGCTATGGGGTGTCTAGGTGTCTCAGCAACCCTGTCACACTAGGAGCAATGTGAGAAAAGTTGGCAAAAAAAAAGGATCCCAAATAACTGATGACTGGAGAGGGTGGTCAGCAGTGCATAGAAGGACTCCAATCAGGAAAAAAAACAACAACAACCCCTCCCCCCAAAAGAAAAAGTACATTTTCTCTTCTTCTGTCTTTGCAAATAGAACAATTAAGACTGCACACATACCATGGCTGGAGTTTGCTACCGAGTTCACCCTGCCACAGAAAAGTGCTCCAGGAAGTCAACTCTATTTTTGAAAAGAGGTTGTCTGGCTCATCTAACTGCAAAGGGATAACTAATAATACTGGGTTGACTTTTCAGAGAGCTTGAAACAATGGCTGTGATAGGGGCTAATTGCCTCAGTCACCAAGCTCAGGGCTCTCTGGACCTGCTGCTCTACAAGTTAATTATTTTTCAGTGTAAGAAAAATACAGAATTTAGTGTGAAGAGAGTTCACTCCATCCTGGCCAGATGCCAAACATCTGTTTCAGTGCTCTGCCTTATCCTGTCACTTTCTCAGTTCCTTTTTTTTTTCTTCACAGAATCTACTGCTTGAATTTTATTTCCTCTTTTGCTTTTCACTATTATAACAAAAAAACAGGGTTCAAAGAAGAGCAGGGACAAACACCATTTTGTAAGCAAATGCAAGTAGAACCAGAAGTTCAAACTTGGCTACTACACAGTTAAGGGTTAGAGGAGCTGCCATAATGCAGCTTGCTGAGATGCTGAGCCAGTGAAGATCAATATAAACTTTCTGCTTCCATGTTGCATACAGTGTAAGGAAAGGACACATCACTTAATGGTAAAGTAGTCTGCCCTATAACAGCAAAACTAAGTTGATATTTTAAAGTTACAAGAAAATTATTTGCATTTGGAACTTAAAAAGAAAAGTGTTGTGGAATTCATGACCTTTTCTTGGGTGATATACTTGATTGCTGCAGACTTAACTCAGAGGATAGCTGTTTCTTACCATGGAACATCTTAAGTGTCCAATATATCTGAAAAACAGATCAATTCTTTGCATAACTAGACAATAATGCAAGATCTTACTTTTAACCCTGACTTTTAAAGATCACAGACTATATTAAAGATTAAAGTGACTTGTCGGGGTGATGGAGTACCTGAAGCTTGTCCCTAAAGCATTTAACACAAATTAAGTAAATAGTCTCAGCCACTGCACTGAAGTGCCTGGTGCAATTTGGCCCATGAATGCCTCATTCTTTCCTGACAGCTTCAGTGAGAGGAGAACTGTCTGCAGGTTGCCTCAGGCATTTGGTAATGCTTGAAAGGAGAAGGCATAGTTTTTGAAGCTCCTCAGAGAGGAGGGAACTGATCCCACATGTCCCACCTTCTGGGAAATCTCTAACTTCCTCCAACCATCTCAGAGAAAACGTGAGGCAATCACTTCCTCACAGACTCATCTCAATCCAGAATCTGTTGCAGGGTCTGAAGCCTAAGCTTTGAGTGGCTTCCAAGATGGAAATTGGAATCCTTCATCCAGTGTTTTTTCTTGGTTAGTCTCCATACTCCATTTGGCTACTGGGGGTGTTTGACTCCTTTTCCGATAAACTGGACTATTCATTGTGAAGGGATTGAACTTGGACATTACGTTATCAAGAATTTAATTTTTGAAACTTACTGCCAGATACATTTGTAATAAGAGACCATCTGCAGATTCCTTCATAGATCTGCGCTTTCTTAGCCCCTGAAGTTCTCAGTATGATCACATGTAATTGAAGATTATGCCAGATGGTGGCAGCAAAGGATTTCCAATGTTGGGATTTAGCGGTGTGCATCCAGCATACTTCCTGCTTACCCTTTGTTTTGTTTTCAAGTACCACCTATGATTAAGGGTAAACATTACACTGCATTTGTTTCAGCAAGAGGAAAAATAGCAAGCACATGGTTTATTGCTTGTTTCTCAGAAAGAAACTGTTGAAATTGGATGTACCGCTCATAGCACAGTCAAATAAAAGAAAAAAAAAAAACAAATGGGTAAATAAAAGCAAACAAAACACACAAGTAAATAAAAAAATTAATATATAAGTCTGTAATCCTCCAGAGAGCAAGATATTCTTTGGATGTTTTTGCTGGATGTTAGAAGAAATTCTAACATAAATTGACATAAGTATTATTTTCTTAACATTGTTCTCAGTCTCACTGACATAAAAAAAAATTACACTGACAAAACAGGAAGGTGTTTTTTTCTTCACTTGCTAGGGCTCAGCTGCAAATAAAGAATCAAATCTGAATCTAGAACCTGTAGGACATAGAAGATTTTCATTATATGAGATTTCATCATTTAAGAAGCTGAAGATGGATGGCCCTGTTTGGTACTATTGCTCTGCGTTATGCTTCAGCTCCACAATTGTGGGCAAATAATTAACAGCAGGGTCAGATATTGCCTAGAAGAGACTTTAAATCAGATGCAGGAGAAGAGAAAAGCAAAAGAAAAATACTATTAAATTAGTGTTGAAAAATTAATAGAGAGGGGCAAAAAAAAAAAAAAAAAAAAAAAGGCAAGCCAGCACCAAAACCTGCTAGCTAGCCTGAAAACCGAATAGCATACTACACTAATTCACACCAGACTAGTTTTGAGTGTTCCTTCCTTTGAATGTTGCTATCTAGATCACTGTTTTACTATTAGCTGAGTTTAGATGAATTCCTATTAGGTGAGAGAGTGAAGTTTGGATTTAAATTTCAGAAAAAAACCCTTCTGATTCTGCAAAGGGCTTTCCTGTGTCTGGACACATGGGCTGGCACAGAGAATTAACGTCTTCAGAGGGAGCATGTGAGATCCCTATGGGTCCTGCAGAAGAAGCTGGATGACTGAGGCAGTATATCCTAAAAAATCAGGAAGTTGTGTATATCCCTTCCCAATCACATCATGTTTACCTTCACTTCACAGTTCATGCCATGAAGAAGAAAAAATAACAAAAAAATATAATGGAGCTAAGATGAAGTAAAATGGCATATAATAAACAGAAGCCAGAAATTGAAGTTAGTAGCCCATTCAGTCAGTACCTGGAACAGCTCAGAAAAGGACCAAAGTGTTTCAGACAGCTGCAGTTTAATCACATCAGAAACCCTGAGAAATCCCAGGACACAAACACAAGCAACGGACCCCAGTGATGTAATTTTATGTGGTTTAGGAAAATGTAGCATTTGGGGAATTCTAAAGTCTTGCTCCTGGATGATGCAATGTAACCCATTACTGTATTGGCTGTTTTATATACTGGGAAGCCGAGACGGGGGAAAACAGAAAGCTTAAAGTCTGAGATACCTAAAAACAGAACCAATCTAGAGTTCTTAAATTAGGCCACATGGCTTTAGAAATAATTAGGTTAAATAGTGTCATAAACTACCATACAAAATATACAAGTCTGCATGCCACTAAGAATTACCAATAGAAATTGGCAAAGATTTGCAAGGTAGTAATTAAATTCCAACATGAGAATGACCTGAGAGTTATTAAACACTCTACAGCAATAACCACTGCTGAGAACCTTTGCAGACAGTGACTAATAGGGATAAAAAATCTTTTCAAGAATGTAGGATGATTTCAAGCTGTCCTCAACAGGAAACAGTCAGCAAGGAAGAGAACAGCATCCTTTTTTCCTTTTTGAAAGTTTCTCTGCTCTAAGTAAACATGGCTTTTTTCTTTTTTTCCCTTGGTGCTGCATGTTCCATCTTCTCAATCTTAGCATCATTGAAGAGACAATTCAAGAATAGAAAGCTTTTTCTACACAGGAAAGTGAAGGTTTGTTTTCTGTGGGCAAAGGCAGACAACTCAGTGAAGTGGCATAATTATAAGCATTCTATTTTTGAAGATTTGAAGGAAATTTCAGATTTTTCTTCTTCAAGGAGCAGAGTATGCAATAGAACCGTGGCAAATTTCTCACAGCTGCAATGAGAAAAATGTGCATAGCTCTGAAGTATTACAGACAAAATCTTGTGCACAATTTCAAGGTCATGTGTTCTGAGTGATACTTCCTTTCTCTTTGACACAGTGTATATATAGATGTACAAAGTAAGGGAATCCTGAGTTGCATTAGCTCAGTGGCAACCGCATATTAAATATATTTGATCAATAAACTGAAACTGTTAAAGGAGAGAGTATTGAAATTGTTAAAGCAATGAGAAACTTCCATGGTGCTTCCTGATATGACGTTGAAATGCTCACTACTTCTTTTAACCTTCGGCATTAGCTCTTATCAGAAAAAAAAAATCACCTATTTTATCAACAAAATCTTAATATTGGTATCTTGAAGTTCAAATGGCAAGATTATTTATCTATTTGGTTACCTAATTTTTTAAACCTCAGCTTTAGAAGTCCTGTGGCTATAGCCAAGGTAAACTTAAAAAGATACTAAGAAGGTTTGGCAATGGAAATCCTAAAGACACTAAAACTTGAGTTCTGAAGAAACAAAACACGACTCTGTTGTTTTCAAATCAAAGTGGTAACTTATGATTCACAGAGCTGTATTAATGATATTCTTTCTGAGACTGGAGGGATTTTGGCTTCTCTGCCTACTTACTCCCTGAAAGACTACCAAGTACTGACTTGTCAACCATAAGTGGGACATTCATGAGGCACTATTGTCAGTGAAGCATTATTGTCAGGATGATTGTAAGTAACACTGCAACTTATAGCAGTCTTCCATGCTTTACATAAAGTCATTTTCTGCCATCTACAAGATACACAGTTAAGTTTGTTATACTTTCATAAATCTCTAAAGGCTTCTGCAGAGAAATGATTTTTCATGACTTTAAATCAAGTTCGGTTCTGCACAGGGAAATAATAAGACCTCTCTGTCCTTATCAGAATAGCAAATAGTCCAGGGTGGCACAGGAAATGTGTCTCCCCTGTACAGCATGGATACTGCAACCTTGATCTTGTAGGTAAAGTGAGAAGAAAGGGCATTCCTTCCTCCAGCAATGCTTTAAGAAAGTCTTTGTCCTTTACCTGGTTCAGACTGAAACAGCCAGGGTGCAGAAAGACAGGGTTCTTGCTGGAGGAAATGCCTTTGGTAACTGAGTGAAGCACCAAACCTCCTGGGAAGGGCAAATTTAAGATCTGTACCTCTTCTTGATATTAACAGTGGGTTAACTTAGACATTCTCCAGAACAGGATGCCAGCTGCTATGAATCTCTTTGCTATGCACTTATTTTTATCTGTAAATTGTAGAAGAATGTTGGGTGCCCAAGTCAGTACTATAGAGTCCCCATGAGAGTCAGCTGAAATGCAGGTATTACAAACTTTCCTTGTTGCCCCCACTCTCTCTGTGAATCTGGTTCCTATGCTCTCTGTGTCATCCAGTTTCGAAGGTAGCTGAATTCCCATTTCCCCAAATAATAAATTAAATGCACTAAAGATTGCTGAGTATTAGAGTGCCAGTGTAATACAGGGTCATGCAAATGTTTTGCCTAGAAAGCAAGAAAAGGCAGGGAAAAGCAACCAGTTCCGTCTGCAAACAGTACCTGTCAAATGTGCTTTAAGATATGCAGTGCTTTATGCTAAACAATTCAGCAGGAGAAAGTGTGGGGCAAGAAACCAAGGGGATAGTCTAATTAGTGTGTAATTAATTCAGAGTATAATTTCCTCCCACTGAGAACAATGTACTTGTCTCAGTAGGACTTTTAGAAAAATAGGAAATAAGAGACTCTCATAATTGCAATAGGTAGGTATCCACCTTGGTGCTCAAATGCTTAATTACTTTTCTGCTTTCCTGGTATTAAATTTATACCTAGGCAGCTCAAAAATGTCCTACAGTCTGAAACCATCACAGCAACTGTCAGTACTCAATAGACGGTCCTGAAGCAGTGTCTCTGCACACCTGGGTCTGCCTTGCATCATGAAAGGGGCCATCCCTTGAGCCAAAATTTAAGTTTTAATGGGAACAGAACATCTTGGAGAGGTTCCTGTCATTGAGAATGAGAAAGAATAGCCAGCAGCAACCCTAATGGATTTCTATTTCAAGTACAGAAATCTCTTGGATTTAGTAATAGAAAAGTATGGCAGTATTTTTATAAGCTACCAGCTCTCCAAGCATGGTACCATGCTTGACCATTTAGATTTCCTTTAAAAAGGTGAGATAAGAAAGAGGGGGTGACATGGAATACAAATTAGCCACAATACTTGCTGCCATACTGGAAGGTGCTTTAACAGTACAGTGACTGAGCAACCTGGTCTAGTGGAATGTGTCCCTGCCTGTGGCATGGGTTTGAAGTAAGATGATCTTTTAGGTCCCTTCCAGCCCAAACCATTCTACGATCCTATGATTCTGTGATGTGCTGCTAAATGTAAGTGCTAAAATTGAAACATTTGCAGTGAGCCCAAACTTTAAAGTGACAGGTACCGATGATTTAGTTGTTATTGATTTCAGCTGGAATTATTAGACTAACCATCTACTAGAAAAGGTTGACTTTTGTGAAGCAGGAAAAGATAGATCCTCATTTTAGAAGAAATTACCTTTCCTATTAAGAACTACAACCTCATACCTAAATCAATGAGGAAATAATTACATGCTTGGTACACTGAAATGTACAAGAACTTCGGGAAAAATATAATGAAAGGTTCTCTTTCACATACTCGTTAACACAGCCTCATCATCTGGATGTTATTGCCTTGAGGACGCAAGAACTGAATTTGCCTGGTTTTGACCCTGAAAAGAAAATGTAATGGTCTTGTTATTACCGTATCCTTCAACTCATTGTGGAGTTGTAAGTGAACATTATTTCAATTACTTTGTTCTTCACAAGCAGGGTTTTTTTCTCCCCTCTGAAATAAGTTAGAGTTTTTTCAAACACAGGGAGACATTTTCACCATCTCTCTCTTACAGCTATGTATGTTAACATACATACAGAACCAGATAGCATAAAGATTATTGCCCAGCCTTCCAGCATTGTCATCTACTTGTAAACACCAGGATTAATAAAAAAGTGTGCCTGTCACATTCCAAAGACATTTCATCCTATTTGGAAAGCTAGTTTTAATGATTTACTTCTTCATGAATGAAGTACATTGGTTACAGTCTGTAGTCTTGTATCTGGAGTCAAATAGACTGGAAACTTGCATAAAAAGGGTTATAGGAGCAACTAATAAAGCCAGAAGGATAATTCTTTAGTGTGACCTGGAAGCCCTATTGGTACCACATTCTCTTGATTAAATTGGTATGTCTGACAGGCCAGGAGATGTGTGGTTTTGGTCACACTGTTTTTATTGTCTTCACTTTCAAACTCTATTCCATTTTGCCGATTGATTTCTGCTGCTAATGTACATTGCCATGTGATAAATAGGCATAAAAAATAGACCTTGAAGGCAGTAGGTAATTCAATAACAAATAAAAATTACTGCTCTGAAAAGCCAAGTCTTCATATACAGATTAAGTTTAATGCAAAGCTTCAGCAATTTGGCTATGGTATGACTAAAATGTCTATCAATCTGTTTACTGCATACAAATATATATGCATATTATGCAAGCCTGTATTTGTGAAGTACATAATAGAGGATTACATGATTTATTTGTTTTGGATAACCTTGGATAGATGTATACTGAAAGTAATATAATTGCAAATTTAAAGACTGAATCAGAAAAAAAAAGTTTAGCTAAGATTACACATTTTTTCTTAATGATAATACAAACAGTTTTAAGTATTCATTACATTGTAATATTACATTGCTATAGCTGTGCACTTTATTATTCTTGAAAAAGAATTTATTTTTTTTCTGTTTTATAACCAACGATTGTTAGCCAGCCATGGTCAAACCACTGATATTAAGTGGTTTCCTGCCTATTTTTCATTTTTTTATCTATTTTTTTCCTTTTGAACAAAATTGATTTTGAGATGTACTGACTAATTCAACAGAGAGCATTACAGGCTTAAACAATACACACATTTTGTGCAAACATTATTAAAAAGTAACAACCATTTTCAAGTGACAAGGCTTCAGATCTTATTCCAAATTCTCAGCTCTTGATTACATTGAAACTCTTCTAACTGTCCAGATGTGTCATCATTTACAGATTCACATTTCATGCAAAGAAGCACTTTTGTATGTGCTTGGAGAAACATGTCCCCTGAAAGGGTCCCTTGCTATGCTGGGTGGTGGCATCTATTAATCCTTTTTGTAAACTAAACAAACTCTTGTTCAGAAACTTTGTGTGTAACTGTGGAAATAAAAAAATTAAGTATTGAAAGTTAGTGTAAGTGGTGACTTGGATGACTCCTGGATAAAAACCTTAATACTGAAGCTTCTGTTTGAATTGAGAGTAACAGATTTCCAAAAGGAGTCCTTCGGCAACATATGTTGTTTGTGGCTGGTTCTTTTAAATTTCAGTTTAAGTTTCATACTCTTCCCAAGACAAGTCACATAGGAAAGCCTGTGCAGATTCTCTTAAGGAAAAAAAAATACTTTAAGTCCAATGCAAATAGCTTTTAATTTTTTTTTATTTTTTTTTAGTTCCCAGACAGGATGTATTATTGAATACCTGGCCTTCTCACTAGGCTCAAGTCGATCAAAAAAGTCAACTAGGTTCTTTGAAACATAAAGAGGAGCAGTGCCAATCCATTTTTAGGAGTAGGGACCTATGCCACTTTTTTGTAATCTTTTGTTTAAACAGGAGGGTTCATCGCAGTAATTTTTTTTTCTGTAAAAAGCAAATGAGTGCAGGATTTTTTATCTCTTGGGTTAGCGGCTCTTCTCTCCTGTTTCATCCTTGCACAAACTTCCATATCAGAAAACAGGTACTATTTTAAAATAATCTCTATAATGTAGTTATTCACTAACTATAATCTTCTATTAGTCTTTGTTCTCTCATATGACACTTGAACAATAACCGCAATCTTTAATGAAGACTATGAACCACAAAACGCTCTAAAGTATATCAGGTAAAACTGTATTTGGACTAGAAAACACAGAAGTGAGTGTTTCTGCATGTACTTTCAACAGAATGTTGCTGAGCTTTGCAGTTGATAAAGAAATATTGTAGATACATTGCAACATTCATATTTTGAAAGTAACACATCAGCAAAACATCAGTATGCTGATGAATGTTTCACAGCTGCAGTAGTGTAACTGAAGAGGCAAGAAGTACTTTAGAAAAACACATGGTTGAACAGCGACGTCTCTGTAAGGAGACATTTAGCTATATGAGGATCCAGTTCTCCTGTACCTAATATATACATTTTTTTGAGGAAGTTGAGACAGAAACAAGGGGATATTCAAATTGTATTACTTATAGGCTAAATATCTTTTAAAATATCCATACATGAATGAAGGTCTAAAAAAGATTTTTCTCTCCAAATTTAAAGGCCAACCTGAAATAGTGGTCGGATAACAGGTGCTTATTTGATGGTGTATTTTAATTTCCACTCTCCTGAACTTACCTTTTTTTTCCAGGTCAGGGTGTAAAATGTCAGAAGACTTGAATCTGTACTGAATGACAGGACTTGGGGGTGGGAGAAGAAAGAAGAAAAAGGAGAGTGATGGCACTGTTATGATGTAACATAACAAATGAGAGTTCTGACAGGCTATGATGACCAATATTCAAATTCCCAGGTGAAGATAAGAGTATATGAGGCTTACCAGGTTCTTCAAGACCCAGATTATGTCTGGCCCAGGTGCTTAGGCCTATGTTCTTGCTTACAGTCAGTCTTGATCAAAGTGAGGCCAATGCATATACTTTAAAGGTTTTCTTTTAGTGCTACTTCTCTGGAAATATAAGTTTGTAGAGGAAAAATCACTGGAATCAATCTTAAAGAAAATACAACTGGTTTGTCTCAAAGATATCATGATGGAGAGAAAATTGCATGCAACCTGGGAACTGAAGCAACCATGACAACGACATGTCCAGTCTGCCATCTGTAATTGCAAATACTGTTCTAGAGGCATCCTTCTGGAGTGCCATCCCTGGCTCCAGCTGAGGCAGTTCAGAGTCATGCTCAAAAACTAGCTTGTTCACATCAGAATGAGTGATGCACAGAGCACCATCCTGTAACACAGTGTGCACAGTTACATCCCTCACCTGACACAAGGGCATCTGGTGCTCCCTCAGGAAAGCTGACACATGACTTTTCATGACAGGATGCGTCTAAGTGCTACAGGCTGATCAAAACCAGTGTTTGTTTGTGCTTTATGAAGTCTTTCCAGAGACTTTATCTTTTTTCTCTTATCCTTTCTCTCAACCTCACACCTATTCCTAGAAAATAAATATTCTCCATATACCATTGAGGATGTAGCTCATAAAACTCATAAGGTATTAAATATCAGACCATTGCCGGTTCACCGTTAGACTCAGTTCTTGGATGTAAATTCTTCTATTTGTAGCTGACTTTTCCAAATCTGTCACATTGAAAACATTTGAGGAAGTGACAGTATTTTGCAAAAAGCTAATGAGCAGCAATCAATAAAGATCATTGCACAGCATCAGTTCCTAATGACAACAAGCAAGAGCTTCAGAAATTTTCTTTTCAAAAAACATGTTGGAATGTACAAGTTTATTTCTAGTTACAAAGTGTCGTGGTTTAAACCCAACCACAAACCTCTTTTGCTCACTCCCCCCCTTCTTGCCCTCCCCCTGCTCCTGGAGAGACGGAGAGGAGAATCGAAAAGAATGCAACTCCCACGGGTTGAGATAAGAACAGTTTAGTAACTAAGGTAGAACACAAATCACTACTGCTACCACCAATAATAATAATGATAAAGGAAATAACAAGGGAAGAGAATACAACACCTTAGCACCAGCCAACAGATAACTCGCCCCACTCCCCCCAGCCAAGCACTGACCGATACCTCGTCCAACCCTCCAGTCCCTCTAGCCCTTCCGAGTAACTCCCCGTTACATCCTGGGCATGACGTGCTGTGGTATGGAATACCTCTTTGGTCAGTTTGGGTCAGGTGTCCTGTCTCTGCTTCCTCCCGGCCTCCCCTCCTCCCTGGCAGAGCATGAGGCTCAGAAAGTCCTTGGCCAGACCAAACATTCGAGCAGCAACTGAAAACATCAGCGTTATCAGCACTGTTCCCAGGCCAAAAGATCAAAACACAGCGCTGTACTAGCTCCTAAGAAGGAGAAAAATGACTGCTGCTGCTCAACCCAGGACACAAAGTTAAACCTAAAAAAAATTAATTAATCTGCCACTGAAAGGCACACTCCAGCCTGGTCTGTACTCTGAGCTTTTCACATCTAAGTAAAAGCTTCTAAACCAGGCAATTTAGTATGGTCTTATTATTAAGGTTGTTTACTATTTTTTTTCTAGATTTCTGAATTCAGCACAGAATTAAATACATTGAGGACCAATGTAAAGTCACAAAATAACTCTGAAAATACATATAGAATTACAAGTAGTTTGTAAAGTACTCTTTTGGATTTTTTTCTTGATTGCTCACTCATGCAGCTGTCCAGTGTGCAAACAGTTGTATCTCTGTTAGACTGCCTCCTTCCTTTCCATTCACACACAAGTGTCTCTACCCACTTCATGCCATTAGCAAAATTAGTCCATTTTTCTTTCATATGCTATAATGTGATATTACCACTCAAGTGGACTCTAAGAGTCAGAATACTAAAATTCAAAATCCTAAACAATTGGAATTACTTTTAATGAGAATAATTATTTTGCTATAACTACTGGCATGTGAAAGAGTTTGCATTTTGTAACATTTTTAGACATAGCTCACTTTCTCGTTTGATGGGCAAGCAATATAGTGCATAGATAATTGCTATAGAGCTGATAGTTTACAAAAATACCTTGGTAAGGGGGTTCTACCTTCTTATTTTTAACCTGTGACTGCTTTTCTGATGCCACAGTATTAGGGATGAAAAATAAATGGCCTGTCCTGGGTAATTTAGAAAAATTCACATAAGCTGATTCCAAGTTGCTTAATATTTTTAACCTTTTCTTGCTTTTCCAGTGCCATTTTATTAAGAATAAAATACTAATGACCTGACCTTTTCTCAAAGTCATGAATGCAGAGAGGCATGTGTACAAATGAAAAGCAGAAGTTTCCAAATCAGAGAGAAATGTATGATACTAATAATAATCTATAGCTTTTGGAGCCAAAGCTTTTATGCTGCATGCCCTCTTAATTTCTTCATTTGATTAGATTCTCTCATTAGAATGAAAAACATTCATCATCCTTAATGTACAGATAATACGATGATTGATGGCTTTGCAACCAGCTGTATAATATGCAAATATGTGGCTTTTTAGTATTTTACGAAACGCGGCATGCATGCATGCATGGTTGTTTTAATCCCTTTAACACTCACGTTATAAACATACCATGTAACATTATCACAGAAGGGCCACTGGACCCTCTCTTATCAAAATAGACATGATTTCAATAACAATCCAGCATAAAGCTTTTCCTTTTCATTTTTTTTTTCCCTGTTGGCATTTTCCTAGTAGAGCTGGATAGCAGTTTCATAAATATAATTATTTTGTCAAATGCAAAATTATTTTGTCAGATGCAGAACATCATCTTTGCTATGAGTAGGTTCATTAAAATGTTCCATGTTATTAAGACCCTACATATTTACATTTATTAAAGATTAGAAAAATCCTGCCATCAGGTAGGGGAGATGTTACATTTCCTTCTCACCTTACTTTTGCTGCTTGTTTCTATGACTTATAGCAATGTGCTGAACAGATGCAAAGACTGTATGGAGCCAGTGAAGTGAAGTGTGCAGCTTGTGAGAGCCAGCCTCTGTCCCCCAGATCAGAGAAGGGCTATAGATAATTCATGATTCACTCTGAAGAAGGGAAGGAAGAGTAGGATGATTTTATAGAGCCTGTCACCTAAGGAACTCAGTAATTTTCATGTAGTTGAGAAACAGGCAAGAAAACAAGAAGGTAAAAAAGCTGGAGATCTGACTTCCACATTTGTCACATCTTTGAGGTCCAATAAGGGAGTCCCAGAGACAAATGATCTAGTCATGAGGAAATGCCTCTTATGACAGACAAAAACATGATCCACAGCTTAGCAGACCATCTTTGGAGAAAGAAGTGAGGATATCTATGCTGGTTTCTTCCCATTTTACCTAGCATGGCACATTCAAGACATATCAAGACAAAATGAAGAAGAAACAAATTATCACTGTAAATTAGATGCAAACATGGCTGTTGATCAATTATTCATTTTCCCTCTTTTCTTCCTCCTAATTTTTTTTTTTTATTTTATTTAAACTCAGCAGCACCTGATATGCAGAGTCAAAGTGATTCTGTTTTGTGGAAATAACAAGAGTTGTATAGATCAATTTTACTGAGGATTACTGCAGACCTCCCACTGAACCTTCAAGATTCTCTGTTTTCAAGGTTTATAGATGCCCCTTTTCTCCAAGGACTTCTTCATGACTTCTGTCATTATAAGCGGGAAATATTAGTCTCTCCTACAAGAGTTTGAGCCCTGCTTTTTAAAAAGTTGGATATTTTGCCATTGACTGATAGCATAAACTTCACTGTGACATTTTCTAGATGATCCATTTCTTGTGATGGTTAGAGACTTGCAGTTACAAGGGAGCAAGGGGCTGGTGAGGCTCCCATGTGACAGAGCATTCTCAAAGGCCCGTGTTTCCACACTACAGCAAGATCTACTTGAAATGATATTTTGACACAAATATATTCCCAAATGCATATGTTCTACAAGAACACCTTCAAATCCTTTCAACTCAGTATGAATACAACTTTCAAAACTGTCAGTTGTGGCCTCAAAAAAATATCTGCCTCACATCCCCTGTTGCTCCTGTCAGACAGCATGCTGGGGAGACTGGAAAATAGTATGCTTAAGACCGTTTTATCCATTAAGGTGGTGATCTTACCACTCTATTTTTTCTGCCCAGTGGCAATATAGCTACATTTAACCAACCATTTGAAAAGTTATTGCCCAGAGTCCTCCAGATGGGGAGAGGCTGGAGCCTTCTCTTAAAAGATTAGGCAGGGATATGCCTGTTCCAGAGGTTGGGTTGAGATGGCTCTTTCCATCTCTAAGCACCTAGTCCCTGCATGCATGTGATGAATGGCTTTGATATCATAGGATTATTCACAGGCACTGCGCACTCTGTGAAGATTGTGGTGGATGGCTAGCATGCCTGTAAAGTGATCAGCTGGTCCTGCATCTTGCGGCTCAGCTGAGGATCTGCATACCTCGGCCTGTGACCTCGGACACTTACCTGTGTCCAGATCCCTTCTTATCTGTCACCAACACTGTACTGATCTGCTAATGTCTGGACAAGATGAAAAAAAGTAGAGAGTAAAAAACCAAGAAGACTGCAAAAATAGACCATTTTTATGTTTTCCCAGGTATCATGTCTATATATCACTATCAGAATAGTGACATTGCAGAGCTCTCCTTCCCCTATCCTTTTTCTGCAATTCCTGTGTTTGAGATTTTCTACAGTGGTTTACAGGGTCCCTTGCTGAAGGCTTAGGTGTGGTTTGCCCTCCTTGTAGAGAAGACCTAATATTTAAAACTATGTCTTTTTCTTAGAAAGGTAACCTCTCCTTTTTGGGAAACAAACAAAGAAACAAACAAAACCAAACCCCAAACCCCGTCAAGAACAGGCAAAATACCTTAAGGTTGAACATTTTAACTAGTCAATTGTTCTGGATTATGTTCAGCAACACTGGTTTGTCTGTGTTGCAAGAAAAAGCTGCTCTGCCCATCCCCTTCACTTTCAAAATTAGCATGTATTCTGTATAACACATTTCTTACAGTCTGGGAATTACATCATCTAAACACTCCTTCTACCCTGATTTTGTACTAGATTGTGTCATTCTGAAAACAAGAACAGCAGTGTTACACCTTTGTACACTTCTTGTTCTTCTCATTGACCTTGTGATAGTGGTGGTCAATTTCTACAATTTTGCAGTATTTTATATTTTAGTTAGTATTCTGATCTATAGTCTTAGCAGGTCATCAGAATTTCATTGTTTATTCTCCCTTTTCCTTATAAGAACAAATGACTGGATATATTCTTACTAAAACCTAAACAAAACCAAACAAACAAACAAAATCCACCCCCCCAAAAACAAAACAAAACATCAAAAAACAAACAAAAAACCCCAAACCAAACAACCAACCAACCGAACAAAATAAAAAACACCCAATCAATCAACCAAACAACTAATGAAATAAGAAATAAAATAACATAACACCAATAACCCTGTTATTTTAGAGGATACAGCAAAGGCCCTTCATCCTTCAAGTCGAGGCTTAAGAGGTGAAACATCTGTATAAGAATTCAGCAACTGTTGCTGGAAGGATGGTACACTGAAATAATACTGATGAGACGATGCCCTACTAACCAGACTGACTTACTGGGGAGTAACAGGCAGTGCGGGTTTTTTTTTTCAATATAAACCAGAGATGCAGCTTTTGTTGTGAAATACACTGCATCCTAAGGCAAAGCATTGTATAAACCCTAATTTTTTATAGAGGCATCAATACCAATGAATCTGATTTCAGGATGGCTTTTCTTAGCAAAGTCTTTTGACTAGTTTATGATATGAAATCACAAACAGCAGTGTTCAAGGCCAGGCTGGACAGGGCCTTGGGTGCAACGGTCTACTGAGAGGTGTCCCTGCCCATGGCAGGAGGCTTGGAACTAGATAATCTTAAGGTCCTCTCCAGCCCTAACTATTCTATGATTCTACGATTATATTATTTACTCCCATTGCATGAGTTTTCTGCTCACTAGAAGAGCAGTATTTTTCCCCTTTTGCAAGAACTATGTATATAACACATACAGATAAGTTAGTATTTCCTAGAATAATTTTTTTAGAATACTGAGAATTAAATGGTGTATTTTTTTCTAACTGCCAGCTCTAAACTCATAAAAGTAATTATAATGACGGTGGCAGCATAATGCAAGGTATGAATTACTGAGACGAGATGAAACTACAGAATCCTACATGAAGACAGCAAAATCCTGAGGACGGTGAGGAAAGGCTGGACTCCAGATTCACACACCTACAGTTGAGGCACAGTTGCTTATTTTGGTCCCTGGGCACAGGAGACAGAAAACAGCAGCATCACCAAGGTATTGAAAAGCAAGGCCAGGAGTTGAAAGAGGGGAACAGTGTTAAGGGAATTAAAACTGCGGTAAGGACAGAGCTAGGTCATGTTCTGCTAGTGCTATAATGTATCTGGAAGTCTTACTAAGATCAAAAACTCTTGTACCGAAGATGCCTAAAAAATTTTTGTTACAAACATTGATTACAAAAAAAAGTAAAATTCAAACTCAAACCATTTAATGACTTAAAGTATTATTGATTGATACAGGTAAATGCACAATTTATCTTCTTTGTAGCTTAAATAAAATGAATCATTAATTAATGATATACTAACAGCATATTTGTAATACTGTAATCATTTAAAGCCTGCTAAAAGATCTGCATCTCAGGGAAAGATAAGTTTGCCCTTCTAAGTCATTAACATTACAGAATCCTGTCACCTTCCTCCTGTATCTTCCCCACATACTCCATCTTCTTGATATACATCATAAATGAAAAGTAACTATTACTCTGACCAAACTAAAAGGAGAAGGTAAAATATGCAGAAATGTGTGTAGTGATAATTTCATTCTGTGAACTTCAGGTCATGAAACTGAAAAATATTTAAATATTATGGCTCAAAAAACAATTTATTAATATTAGTGAAATAGAAGTCTTTCCTACTTGACCCAAAATAAGTGACAATTACAATAAATGTATTTCACCTTTTACCATGGTTTGAGATTATTCATTAACCTATACATATCGTCCATTCTCAGCTGAGATTAGATTTTCAATTCAATTATAATTTTAATATCTATAACATTTAAATTTTCTCCAGAACTCTGTTATTTAATAACTACTAACACAAGCTTTTTATCTTCTGCTTTAGCGTCTGAATACCCAGTATCATAATTCAGTATTATTTCTAATTGGAGCTGTAATTAGTAACTAATTAGTAACTGATGATCTTTCTTAAGTTCCTCCATTATCTTCTGTACATTTATTCATATAGGTAGTGTTAAGTGCAGTTTACAATGTAAAATACTGGATGTTAAATACAACTTGAGCCACATTCATAAACATACTTAATTTTAGGTTAAACAAAAATCCTGAACTTCAGATAAGCAATGCTACCTGTAATATAAAAATTAGGTACAAGACAATAATTCAGACCATATCTATGTTTAGTTAGATGCAACTATGAATAGCATTTAGCATAATAAGAAAATTTCACTTTCTGTATATAGAATTTAAACTTTGTGGGAGTTTAAAGAGCTTTAGTTAGTACATAATGAAATAATGAAAAAGCTAAAACCAAAGCTAAATTCCTAAAAAAGCACATCTTACAAGATTAACAGGTAAACCTGTGCCTTCTCAGAAAATTCATTTTAAATTCCAACTGCAAATGCAACTTCTTTGGGGGAATGAAAACCAGTGGAGTTCCTCACTCTTGGCTGAAACTTCAGTAGTGAAACAAGTATTATGTATTCACACTGTATTAAGTGAATGTCCTGGGTTCAGCAGTAGCAGTCATTTTTTTTCTCCTTAGTAGCTGTTGCAGAACTGTGTTTTTGACTTTCGACCTGGGAATAGCGCTGATAACACCGATGTTTTTAGTTGCTGCTCAGTAACGTTTACTTTGACCAAGGACTTTGTGAGTCTCATTCTCTGCCAGGGAGGAGGGGAAGCCGGGAGAAAGCAGGGACAGGACACCTGACCCAAACTAGCCAAAGAGGTATTCCATACCACAGCATGTCGTGCCCAGGATGTAACTGAAAAGTTACCCAGAAGAGTTAGTTCACTGCTGGGTGGGATGAGGTATTGGTCTGCGGGTGGTGAGGTGTTGTATTCTCTTCCCATGTCATTTCCTTTATCATTATTATCATTGGTGGTAGCAGTAGTGATATGTGTTACACCTTAGTTACTGGGCTGTTCTTATCTCAGCCCCTGGGAGTTACATTCTTTTCGCTTCTCCTTCCCATCCCTCTGGGAGCAGAGGGAAGAAAGGGCGGGGGTGGGGGGGGGTAGGGGAGCAGATTGCTAGGTTCTGATTTATGGCCTGGGCTTAAACCACGACAGTGAAGTATTTATGTCCTCTACCCCAGAAACCAGACTAACAATTTGAAGGCTTTCAAGTTGTGTTTTACCTCAAATTGTAGGATTATACCATCTTCTCAAGGTTTGATACTACCTTTTCCTGCTCCTAGTTAGTCACTGAAGTTAATGAAATTATTTTAACGAGTAGGGTTTATTCTTTTAGGGGCAAAGCTCTAAATTATTAATCACACAAGTGTTACATATTTATTCTAAATTTTAGTCTTTTTCTTATTCTGATGCTTAGTATGAACACTCTTTCAGCTTAAAGAATAGCTCCATAAATTACATGGAAATGTTTGAAAATGCACATATAGCACATGAGGGATGTCAGTCCCCTGACATTTTCTATTGAAATGAAAACAGATTACCATTTCAGATTACCATTTCAGGGTTGATCATGTCAATTGAATGCCCATGATGCTATTATACTTCTCCAAGTAATAAGGAGAAAGTATCCATAGATTAACCTTACTCTTTTCTCCTTCCCAAATACACACCAAATGCAAGCAGTAGGAAAGCAGAGGGCTTGCTCCAAGACAATTTCCTAAGTACCTGTCTGCTGTCATGTATGCTATATGCCCACACTTTTCCTGGTGGCCCTTCACTAGGTACTCGCTGGTATATCAACACCTTTCTTGCACCAGGGATTCCTAAACACCAGACACCATCTCACAAATGCCAGATAGAAAGGAGAAAACATTTTTTTTCTGCCTGCTGCCTACACTTTACCAAATGTAGCCCAGTATGCCAGTATGCCACCAGCAGCCTTTGCCACAGAAGCATAATTTAGTCATGAGGACCTTTGGATCATTTCTCAGGAAGCTACTCCAGTTGGCCTGTACTGTTGTGTGAGTATATACATGTACAGGATACAGGATTTCATTGTTCCTTTTGCTGAACTTCATAAGGTTCCTGCTTTCCATGCTGTCCAGGTCCATCAGAATAGCAGCCTTGGCCTCCAGTGTATCAACCACCCCAGATCACCAGTGTAGTACCATCTGTAAGCTTGCTAAGAGGGCACTCCATGTTTTGGGTCAAAAATAGAAGCATGAACAATATTGATTCCTGAGATATATCACTAGTAACCAAGCACCAGTTGGACTATGTATCACTGTTCACAATCCTTTGAGCTTGGCAGTTTAGACAATTTTCTACATACTTTATACTTCATTTATGCAGATGTCACCAATTTGGATATATTAGTATACTTTGGGAGATTGTGTTGTAAGACTTGTGAATATGTCACATCCCTTGTGCATTTTCCTGCAAACTGCTATAAAATGTGGCCCACTCATGCAGTCATTTTTCTTCTAACACTGAACTGCTCTTGAAACCACCTTTCCTTAGTTTAAAAAGGCTGAAAATCATCAGTAGGAGAGAACCAACTGTATAGGTTCCATTCTGCAGCAATCCCAAAAGCTCTTACTGTTTTTAATAAAATTCAACAGTGTTAATAATAGAAGTAATTTTAATGGGTGGTTTAAAGCAGAACTGATTAAAACTAGTATATATATTTTTTTTAAATAACCCTTTGTAGCACTACCACCATCCTGCTTTCTGCCGCTCACCATTCTCCTGTGATTCTGCATTCCAGAATTCACTTCATCTGCCAGGCTCTTACAGAGCTGCTGGAGTCTGACATTTACCCTTTTCTCTTTAGCTTTTGTCAGTCTACCCTATTCCTTGTCTGAACTCTCAGAATGCACTTTGCAAATAGTTAGGTAGTGTCAGGCAGACTGCAATCCTGAGATTGACTGTTTCTTTCCCTCCAGAAAGCCTGCAATTGTGCCAAGTGTAACTGTTTGCCTACTTGTCTTTATAGCCTGTGCATCACTGGCTTGGTACTGGACGACCTGAAAACTGTCAGAAAATGGCTGAGGCAGGGCATTTGTATCACCCCTGGGAAAACACCTGTCAGCTGTTATGTACAGCCCAAAGTTCAGTAAGCAAGACAACAAGGAAGGCAATAGAATTGAGAGAAGAAAACTAGTTTGTGGCTGTCAGAAGAATGGTGGTCAAAAATCACTGCTAGCTGCACCAAACAGTGTCTCAATTGGCAGTGAGTTGTTTAGTGTTTGGACTTTTCAGATGCATCTCCCTGGTAGACTGGGATATGTTCTGTGAGTCAAGTGTCTTCAGCCACGTTTTTGCTGTTGTACTCTGATTTGCAGAAATGCTGTTTCCAAGAATGGATGGGTGAGAAATGACAAAGCATTACTGGGCAGTTCGGAAATCCTAACGAGCAGATGGGTATTTTACTACCTCCATAATTGAGCACTCTATCTGCTTTATTTTTTAAAGAAAGGCTTTAAGTGAGAGGAAAAAAAAAATAAGGACAGGCTAAATTATAGTAAATAGAAATAAGAAAAGCTCCATATTGATAGAATTCAGAAAATTAAGATACTCTTTTCCTGGGATGAAAAAAACAAATGTTCAAAATTTAAACAATCCTTTAATATATTTTGCATTAAAAAGATAAACCCAAATCAATGGTGTATAATTGATATCCGGAAATTTTTTAAAGTCTTTTTCTGGAATTAAACTTTGACATAGTCCTAATTCTGCAGAAGATTTTTTACAAGAGAATGCTATTTGCTAAACATGGCATGCATGAAGAAGGCACACTGACAAATAAAACCTTTCCAGTTCATTACAGACCATCTAAGCAACCACTAAACACTTACACAGAGACAATAGTTCAGAAAGGGACAACTATAATCCTGAGTAATTCTTGCAAAAAATTAATTTTCATTTGAGGTTGACTACCCACTTAGCTAGACTCCGGGAACAAATAAAATGACGGTCCTTACTCAGAGTAGTTCAGGGTCTATTAAGGGCACAAAAGGTAGAAGAGAGACTGCTTGCTTCCTCAAAATCACCCCACTGATAAGAGGCAGAGAGAGGATTATAAACATGACTTAAACAGCCTTTTCAAGTCCCTAAAACTACTTCCCAGAACAGCCACAATCTGGAGTACAACACTTAGCCAGATGTTGTGGAAGCATGGATAATGACCGTAAAAATGGGCTGCTAATAAGCTGAGGATGAGCTTTTCTGACAAATGAGCTGTTAGGAAGCAGTAAGCTTGCAGCAGGTGAAACTTTCTTGAACTGAATGTTGAGCTAGCCTGAGTGCTCTGCGACAGTACAGGGTGCTGCTTGAGGAGCTTCAGATTGCATCAACATCCCTCTTCAATACCCTGTCTTCACAAAAAAAGTTCCAGTGACCAAACCTTAGGATGGTGAAAACAAGCATTTGTTTTTGCGTTAAAATTTAGGTTTTCTTATCTTCTATAGTGCAGAGTATTTCTGGCTATAGGTACATTTGGTACAGTTGATATGGTTTCAGAATGAAGCCCCCGATTGTCACCACTTACCATGTCCTGGCTCAGTTCACAGACTGTTTTCTTGTTCATGAAAACCAGGCGTTTTTTGGAGAAAGTGAAAACGGGAGCTCTGCTCCAAGCATGCACCAAATGTTCTTTTGTACCTAATGAGGACAGAGACTGAACCAAAGAGAGGTACTTCAGACAGCTTCAATCATGTGTTGTCAATGCCACACTACATTTTGGCTACAGTAAGTCCCTGAAACTTGTACAGGGAAAATGCAAGAATTACAGTGCCAACTGCTCTGATTACTGGTCTATTTCTGTTTTGACAAATTGCTTCCTAATGTAGGCAAAAACTCAATATGCAAAAAAAGATCCTTTTCTAAAGTCTTCTAAATTTTTGAGCCAGAGGTAAGAGACAGTGGTGTACGGTAGCATGGTATGGAAAATCCCTCTGAAATTCCGGAAGTGTTTTTCCTCTTCCTAACCAAAATAAGACCTCCTTACAAATGCCATTAGCAAAATGGTATTGGTTGTCATTTCCTTAAATATTACATTAAAGGTCCATAAATACATGAGTTTTATGTTTGGCACTTTATGTGCATTCATAGGCCATGCCGTTACTTGTGCCTGGGAGAAGCTTTCTGTGCACAGCTTAGATTCATTTTAACATCTGCCCAGCAGCAATATACACAAATGAGTTTGCTTCACTGGGCAAAAAAAAAAAAAAACCCTGCAGCTTCCAGGCCTAAGGTTATTTTGGGCAGAGTAGCTTCTACTTCTGCCACGAGGGAACTTATCATGATGAAAAGTGAGTATATAGTTAAATTCTTAGTAGAATTCTTTAGAGCATCAGCATACAGGAAGGTTATTTAACTTAAGTAATACTTCTTTGACATTTGTTGTCCATGCACATATTTATGTTGTGGTTTGTGCATAGTCATGCTCTGAAAGAGTTTTGGTTCTAGCACGGATATCTCTCTCCCTCCATTCCAAATGCAGATTTTATAAAAGGGTGAATGAAACCCTATTCGTTGAACCTTCAATTACAGTGTTTGTGTAGTACAACTTGACTCTAGACAATAACAAAGGAAAGCGGACAGTAAATTACAACTTCCTTGACAGAGAAAGAAAAGCAAAGGTAGTATTTCTGTGTATTCCTAAATACAACATGATATGTAATAAAAACTTAACACTGAAGGTACTGAGTTTAAAAGGCCTGAGAACTGAGGCTGTCAGGCTTACTTTCTGTAGCTGTCTCAACCTGCCTGCACTTCGTTTTCACCTGGCCTAGTTTTAACATTAGGTTTTATTCCTGACACATGGCTATTTCTTTAATCATTTTTCCTTTTGTTATATTTGTATGGCACTATTACAGCTTTATACAGTTCTAAGTAAGAAATAGTTACTGTGTGTAGGATGAGATATCTAAGACTAATGAAATGATGCAGCATTGGTAAATGCAGTCTTCATATGATAGGAGAGGCTTTGAGAAGTGGGGACATAGGAAGCTATGCAGAGGAGTATAGACATAGGATGATAAGAAATGGGGCATAGGCTCACCGATGCTCAGATAAAGAAATGTTTTATCTGAAGCTGGACAAATCCAATTTTGGGGCGATAAAAGAGAACAGTGAAATAGCGTTTAATATATTTGAAAGGCACCACATGTAGTACATTAGATGTAACATGGAGTTGCAGACCAATGAAGAAATACCAAAAGCATAAAAGTGTTTAAAAGTGGTTTAATGAACATAAAAATGACCCAAAGTGAAAACAAAAAAAG
Organism: Lathamus discolor; assembly: GCF_037157495.1. NCBI lineage: Eukaryota > Metazoa > Chordata > Aves > Psittaciformes > Psittacidae > Lathamus > Lathamus discolor. Next base: position 132,377,738 of record NC_088885.1, on the reverse strand, counting down.
GATTCTATGATTATACTGTTGAGATTTCCGTTCAATTGTACTAACAATAAGTTCTTGGCTTCATAAACAAAGATGTATGTCATTTTTACCCATAAACAAGGCTGTACAAACAATTGCACAATAGGTACCCTAAGTATCTGTAGGTCTCAGGCCCTTGAGGCAGATCATTTCCCTGTATGTACTTCCTCAGAAGTGTCAGCATTAGTACTACAGAAGTAGCACTTCAGGCTGTGTACTGTCATCAACAAAGTTAAAAAACCAGCATTCCTCCCACCCCTTGTGGGAATGCGTCCATAAATGGGAGAACACTCACAGGCTACTGAGGTCTTTAAATTTAGGAGGCTTTGCTATCTGAGGACTGTTAGCAGTTTATACTGCAACATACTTCCCTTTAAAGTACACCAAATAAACATGCCTTACACAATGCACTGTAAGAAAATAACTATGAGAAACTTTGGCAAGTAAGGAAAGTCAGTTCTGATTTTGACTCTCTGCTCCCTAGACAACACTCGCATTTGCCTTGGGGAACAGCCTTATATCCAAAAGGAGCTATTGGAAGTTGCTGAACAACCTTGAAACTGGAAATATTTGAAGATATCCCTGTATTTTTTTTCCTGCATCTATTAAAGAATTTGGTGTTATTTCTCTTTCTCTCTGTCTGAAACAGAGCATATTTCAGGCTGCAAAACTCATTCTCACCTCCCTCAATCATCAGCTTGCTTTAGCCTGTCACAAATTTCCCTATCAGTCCCCACGACTAATTAATGAGAAGGAGCAGATGCCCAAGTCTGTATCTATCATGGTAGACAGCTCTCTCTGTTATTTACCTGTGCAGCAAGTGTGGCCCTTCCTCATGCTGGAGAGCCCAACACTAGAAGGGAGTGCCTGGTATTAACTGAGCAATCTGCCCACATCTGTGTACTGAAAGTGCGCATCCATTGCTGCAGCTGCAAAGAAGTAACTAATTATATACTGGTGCTAGTGCCTGGAACAGTACAGAAAAACTGTCACTGTGATAAAGAATGATGGGCTCTTGTGAAAGGAAGTTCAAGTTTCCTTTTTCCTTCAGAAATACTATTTATCTTTGGTAGATATTTACATGTGTTCCAATCTAAATTGAGCAGGAAGTCCCTTGTACCTCATTTCCACAGGCCTTTGAACATTCCAAAACTGAAAATTTACTGTAAATTTGTGAGAGTAGATGGAGAAAAAGCAGCAGTAGAAACCATTTACAGCTTGGGGAGAGGAAAGCAAAATGAAGAAACTGATACGGTGAAAAAAAGAAGTGCTGGATTATGCTTCTGCAGGTTCTAATCATTTGCTTGCAATGACTGTTGGCAGAAATCAGTTTTTGCCCTTTGCTTTTCTGACTACTCAGGGTCAAGAGAGCTCAGAAGATATTGAAGACAAGGTATTCATCTCGTTCTAATTGGCGTAAGTGCTCTGTTTCAACAATGTCTGGAAAATACTTGACAATAAAAATATCTGGAGAGCTTGTTTTTAAGATTTTGTTGTTATCAAGCAAATAAGGACAACTCCTGCTATCATAAAAACAAGTGAGTCAAGTAACTGCTGCACTCAAATAAGATAAGCAGTCCTGTATAAAGTCTTATTTAATCCAAATATGTTTTTTTCTTGAAAATATTTCTTGTGATTTATTTTAAAGGAGTTTTTAGTCACATGTTCTCAGACAAAGTGCATCTGTGGAGCCAAAACATTCAAGGACTGGTCTACAGTTTTCTCTGAGTCTCATTTAGACTGATTAATGACCAAAACTTAAGAGCCTGCAGATCACAGAATCATAGAATAGTTAGGGTTGGAAAGGACCTTAAGATCATCTAGTTCCAACCCCCCTGCCATGGGCAGGGACACCTCCTACTAATGGGAGATTTGAACAAGGATCTGCCAGTATCTTTTATACAAAAAGTTATAAATCTTTGTACTGAACAAAAGTATAATTTTATACCTGGCATCAGAACTGTAATTGTCTTCTGGTGAGTTCTAGTCTGAAGCTTGTGGTAAAGCTGTTGGTAAGGAATGTGTACACCTAGGCTACCAAGCATGTACTTAACAAGTGAATGGTAGTTCAATCTATTTTTGCAATCTGTTTTTTTTAATAGATTAAAAAGTTTGAGCAACTATGCTGGTTTCAGCTGTAACAGCTATTTTTGTCCTTCCTAGTAGCTGGTAAAGTGCTGTGTTTTGGCTTTAGTCTGAGAACAATGCTGATAATACATCGATGTTTTAGTTGTTTACTCTGATCAAGGACTTTTCAGACTCATGCTCTGCCAGTGAAAATGGGCACAAGAAGCCTGGAGGAAGCAGACAGGACACCTGGCCCAAACTAGCCAAGGGGTATTCCATACCACAGCGCAGCATGCCCAGTATAGAAACTGAGGAGAGTTACCTGGAAGGGATCAATTGCTGCTTGGGTTGAGCTGGGTATCTGTCACTGGGCACTGAGCAATTGTATTGTGCATCACTGCTGCTTATTAGTCTTGTTTGCTTGTTTATTTGTTTCCTTTCACTTTTTAGTTTTATATTATCTCCCCTTGTTATTTCCCTTATCATTATTAGTAGTAATAGTAGTTTTATATTGTACTTCATTTTTTTTTGACTTCTCATCTCAATCTGTGGAGTTTACATTCCTTTGATTCTTCTCCTCATCACACCTGGGGATGGGGGGAAGATTGTGAGAGTGAATGAATGGCTGCATGGTGCTGAGTTACTGACTGGATCTAAATCATGACAGCAGCCTTGTTAGTTATGTGCACAGAACTGATAAACCTGCATGATGATTTTGAGATACTTATACTTGGGTTCAGACTGTAGTGGATTGGCTGAACTCATGGGCAAGTTGTAAGCACAATAGTCTTCTGGCTACAGCAGCACAATCAGCATGTCCACCCTTAACTGTCAAATCATTAAAGATGTTTAAGACTATCTTAGACTGATGTAAAAGTAACTATCCTGGATTATCCAGCACTACAGATCTTGCCTTAGGACTGAAAGGGTGACTAGACAAGCTCTTAATATGCTGTCTGACCTTATGATATCCTTAGGCTAGTTAAAGCTGCCTCATCAGATTCTCTATTTTGCTAATAACTATAATAACTATAACTAATTATAATAGCATAATCTATTGGTGAAGATGTAGCTTGCTGTGAGACTTGAGAAGAAACAGTTCAGCATTTGGAAAAGTAGCTTAAAGTTTACTAATTAATAGTTTCTCAATTCTGACACACTATGGGTAATCTGTTATGTTACAGAAAAAATACTTCCAACTGTATGAATCTTTCTGATAGTTAAAAGGATGCTGATTTGTTTACTTGTTTTCTTCTAAATCAGGAAATGCAGAAGACTGTTTTACCCTCGTCTGTGTTTTAATATATTTGTGGAGGAGTTTCAGTTAATCAGAGGAATTGGATGAGGCAGACATAGCTTTGCTTGCTGTTACACCCTTGACCCAGAATATAGGACATGTAAACTTGTGTAAAAGCCTGTGTTATCAGGTATTGTAAGTTTGATCCAGAAAGTCTCTTTTGCTCTGTTGGGCATACTTTCCCCATATACTTCCCAGTGCTAAGACACCCTACATTTTATACTACATGTTTTATACTACATGCTGTACATATGTGCTATCATGAAGACAGCAGAGCACTGCTATAGGATTTTTAAGAGAAAACTTAGTGATGTTAGAGTCAAGAAGTTCCCTGGCCATATCAGGAGCAGTGAGATGACCTGAGCAGCAGAACTGCCTCTTGTCAGAAAAAGAAAAGCACTGATCCAGCTCTATTGCAGGAATATAGTGCATGTGAAATATTTAATGCAACAGATTATGAGAACACCTATGATACATACGCTGTTGATGAGGCCTGAAAGCAGTAACTGAGTTTTTAAAGTGACCTTTCTCAGCAAATTGATTTGCAGCTCATTTAGCCAGACATCTAGTATGTAATTCATTTGGCTTTCAGTCACTTTTTAATGAGTCTACTCTTCTTTAGAAGTTACAGTGTAATTTAGAATTAGTTAATAGGCACAATGATATTACCTTAGTTTGGAAACATTGTAAAGTAGATGGCCAGTCATCATTAATTCATGTGGTTTTCACTATAACATTAATCATGATAAATTAATTCACTTTACAGTTATGTGTGATATGTAACTTAATTTACAAGGGTTGCTCAGCAATTTTGCAATTAAAATGCCATTATCTTAAAATGTTACCTAGTATTTAATCTCTACTTTTTAAACTTTAGTATAATACTTTTTGCATAAATATAGAGAGATCAGCAAAATTCTTAGTTTAAAAGGCCATATAAGCAGAAGCACTTGTGCTAGGGAATGCTAATCAGGTTCTAGGAGCAGCAGCCAGGGAAACACTTTCACAAAGACAACTCAGTAGTCATGCAAGTATAAAAACATTTAAGAAAACTATTCCACCAATAATGCTAATCTGATGCACCATTAGCATATGTTTTCCTTCATACAGTCCTGCTATGCTGGGGTGCAGAAGGAAGGTGGGAACAACATACAACTGAAGATGTACCAAAACATTTATTGCAAAATATTTCAGTTAATATTAAGTTAAATATGAAGCTTTTGATTTATTCTATGGTTAAAGTCCTGTCTGTATTCATTTTTACCAACCTATCATTTCATCTTAACAAAAATAAATTACTAACACAACTTAAAACATGATCTAATGAATATCCTACATACTAACAAAGTCTGGGTGGGACATTTTTCTTATTTGCTTTTATACATTTATTCTTCACGGGTCTTACCTCTAGCCACCTAAGTTTACAATAGAAGTAGTGGAATAAGAACCAAGAGAATTGTGGAAGTAATACATATACACTTAGACAATTCACATACTAATACTTATGCATTGTATACCTGTGTAATTTGGTTATCTTCACATTTAGATATAAGACATCTTAAGGAACACAGAACAGAGACATGACAAGACGGAATTTAGCACAACTGATTTCATAACAAGGAAAAGATAGGGGTTTTGTTTTTTGTAAGCAATGTTGCACTTTGCATCTAATAACAAAGAAAACATGGAAAGCAACTTGTTCATTGATGAAATAAGAGACAAGACTGAGATAGCCAGTAAGACCAGTATTGCCTAATTTCCTGGTGACAGCTATTGCTATTAGTACCCCAACAGAATTTATTTTCTTTCTCTAAGGGCTGCAGTTTCTTTTTATAAAACATGTAATATGATGGACTCATACATGCCTATGCATAAGTGACAGAAAGAAATGCTGTCCCTCCTCACCTGGCCTAGGAATATTAACATGTCTTTAGCTTACATTACTCTCAGCAGAGAACTTAGTTCTGTGCCTTTTAAAAAAATAAATTCCTCCATATACAAAAGACTCTTAAACATCTGTTTTGTAAGCAAATTCTACTTAAAATTAGTAATTCGCTTTAAATTGTGATTGTGTATAGTTCTATACTGATAGTACTATCACTGTTTTTGAGTAGGTTATTATCAAAAACTATAAACTGGATGAACAACTGGGGTGGAGAAGAAAGAACAGTCCCCCTTGGATTGTTCCCTATGGGAACAGATAAAGTCCCTGTTTGAAAAGCAGGTAAGAAAATGGTCTCACCAAAGTCAAATGTATGACTAAGTATTAACTGGCAAAAATTTCTACCCTAAGCCTTAGCATTAGAAAAACTAATGATGTGTATCTCATACTATTTATTTTATTATCTAACTCATTTAAACTCATTTCACTCACGCATAAAGAATGAATAAGGTGTAGAATAGAGCACTGGAGGTACCCAAAGAGAAGTCAGTAGGTGGACTTGAACCAAAGTTTCTGTAGCAAAGCATTTGGTTTCTTCACCTTAAATTTCTGAATAGAGTCTCTCCCACCTTGCATAATGATAAGAAAATAAGAATATGACAAGAGGGCATTGCAAACAAAAGCATAACATGATCAAGCATCTGGAAGTCGACAGTGCACAAGACTCAGGCTTAAGAAACACATTTTATTTGTAGAGAACATTGTAGAACTTATTGTTTCAATGGTGAAGTTTCTAACCTCAAGTTTGCTTTCTTTTTAATTGAAGATACATGCTTATTAAAAAAATATGTGCTCTGTGGCTGATCAGAGCTGTCAGGCTGTATGGCAGGATTTATTTCTAGGAATGCTTATAGTCTGCATTATTTAAAGGTCTGCCTAAGTTATTGTAGTGGACCCTTTCCTCTTTAAAATATGTGGAAGGTATAATTTATTTCCTCGCTGTTAATATGTTCTCAATCCGGTTCTGTAATTTGCTGTCTGAAAATATTCTAATCCTGAACAAATATTTTCTTTAACATCCAGATTTCTATAGTTACTAATTAACTTAGCAGATACATATTTGTAAGTTGTTTTGTTTTCGTTTGGGTTTTTTTTTTTTTTTGTTTGTTTGTTTGTTTGTTTCAGAGATCAGGCATCTTTAAATATGGAAGTTCTGGCATATCAGGGCAAGGGAACAGGGAGGGTGCATATTTCACTCTTTCAGTAATCTACCATAAGTTACAGAAGTTAAAGGTATTTTGTGTGCCCTCAGCAAGTTTGCCGATGACACCAAGCTGTGTGGTCCGGTTGATACGCTGGAGGGAAGGGATGCCAGAGGGACCTTGACACGCTTGTGAGGTGGGCTGATGCCAACCTTATGAAGTTCAACCACGACAAGTGCAAGGTCCTACACCTGGGTCGCAGCAATCCCAGGCACAGCTACAGACTGGGCAAAGAAGAGATTCAGAGCGGCCCTGCAGAGAAGGACTTGGGGGTGCTGGTCGATGAGAAAATGAACATGAGCCGGCAGTGTGTGCTCGCAGCCCAGAAAGCCAACTGTATCCTGGGCTGCATCAAAAGGAGCGTGACCAGCAGGTCGAAGGAGGTGATCCTGCCCCTCTACTCTGCTCTTGTGAGACCTCACCTGGAGTATTGTGTGCAGTTCTGGTGTCCTCAACATAAAAAAGACATGGAACTGTTGGAACAAGTCCAGAGGAGGGCCACGAGGATGATCAGGGGACTGGAGCACCTCCCGTATGAAAACAGGCTGAGGAAGTTGGGGCTGTTCAGCCTGGAGAAGAGAAGGCTGCGTGGAGACCTCATAGCAGCCTTCCAGTACCTGAAGGGGGCCTATAGGGATGCTGGGGAGGGACTCTTTGTCAGGGACTGTAGTGACAGGACAAGGGGTAATGGGTTAAAACTTAAAGAGGGGAAGTTTAGATTGGATATAAGGAGGAAATTTTTTCCTGTTAGGGTGGTGAGACACTGGAATGGGTTGCCCAGGGAGGTTGTGAGTACTCCATCCCTGGCGGTGTTCAAGGCCAGGTTGGATGAAGCCTTGTGTGGGATGGTTTAGTGTGAGGTGTCCCTGCCCATGGCAGGGGGGTTGGAACTAGATGATCTTGAGGTCCTTTCCAACCCTAACTATTCTATGATTCTATGATCTCAAGAACAAATATATAAAGTTAAAATAGTAGTGTGGTTTACTAGAACTGCAGTAAAATATTATTCCATTTTGCATTCTTTATCTTTGTGATACTCTAAATTCTCAAGAAGCTGACTAATCTATTGCAAGAAATGCAAGTTCAAAATAGGATAGTATTTTGATCATCCTTGATTTAAATGCTTAATTGAAATCTAAACCAAACACACACACATAAAAAGGTAAAACAAATCAAAACCAGCTCTTAATCTTCTGCTGAATTTTGTTGAAATGTCATGGTAGAAAAGATAACCAAGTACTCTGCCTTTCTGTTATATTTGAGCTTGTGATGGTGTTTCTTTTTCTTTTGTTTTTTTCATTGACTGAAAAAAACATGTAATTTCAATACTGCAAAAAAAAAAAAAACAAAAAAAACCCCAAAAACATAATGCTTGCATTTCAAAATCCATAATGGGAATCTCTATTGAAAAGGGGTAATTCTAAAGGCAGAGAAGCTAACAGTTTTGTAATTAGGGCATTCACCTGAAAATTGAGACAGCCAGATTCAGGTCTATATTGTATCATTTTGATCGGGGACTTCAGTCTAGATCAGTGTCCTAAATAGAAGACTCTGTTGCTTTGCATCATAACTCTTTCTTCCCCAGAATGTGTATGGTTTCTACTTCAGAGAGAATGGGGGCTGATGGTAGCAGGGAACCTGCCTAGATCCAATATGACCTCTATGTGGAACGTTTCATTGCAGAGAAGCCTCAGCTTTAATGACAGCATTTTACAATTTAAAATCCCACAAAAAACATTTTCATGTTAACTTCTATGCTCAGGAGAATCTTTCTGCTGTGTCTTCTGGGTCAATGATTGTGTGGAGGTATAACCTAAAAAAATAGCGTGATATTAGAACTATTACGGATTTTAGTATAAAGCACGCTGAGTCCACATATACTACCTTTTTGTTCAAGCAAGGTTGTTGCACAGGTGAAAACCACTTCTGTGTAAACATGTGGTAATGCAAAAATACGTATTCTGTAAACCCATGTTTGAAAAGCTGTATTAAATAGTAGTACTCTAGACAAACAGTTTTACCTGTAAAGTTCTCCCTGTTCAACCCCATAAACATGCAAACAAGTTGTCTACTAAAATGTTTGAAAATTTTCAAATCAACTGCTATATAGTAAAACCAGCCTCTAAGTAGCTTGATTGGTGACCCTTTTTTCTGCTTCCCAGGAAAGAGCTTTTTAGCACCTTTTAAATATGAGCCCTGCAGAGTTACAGCTTTTAGGACAGAAGAAATGTGTTAAGCAGTAGTCAATTTTTAGGCCAAATGAGATATAAAGGTCACAAAGAATGAAAAAAGTCTAAAGCAGCTTCTATCTAAATAAAGATCTGAATCGAGTACAGCCAAATGACACAGTTGGCAGTGCAGGTGCATTAAGGTATCTCACCAGGAATCACCTTGGAAAATATTCATTTTGACTCTTACAGATGGCCTAATTAGACTTATTTTAGACTAATCATGTCAGAATAACTCTTAAAAGTTAAATTTCTCTATTTAACTGCAATTGCAGCCTGCAAGATTACCTCAACCTGATGGTGGCATCATTTCACATTAGAGCAAAGACACAGCTGTACACAGCACCTTGGCTCCTGGCTCCAGACATTGTTCAGGGAAGTTTCAAGGATGTATATATTTTGCTTTTGTGTGACTGTCCTTACTGCTAGCTTAAAGAGGTAGATTTTGTAACTATTACAAAGCAGAAAAACCACAAAGGTGTGCAAAAGAGATTATAGCTCCTGTGTGATTTTAAACACTTCTTGTTTCTTCATTTGTCTGCTAAAGTGATGCAATGCCCGAGGGTGTTTGGCATAATCAGGTTCGTTCTTGAACTTCCTGAAATCGAATGTGATTTTGCCAGGGAGATTGATTTGATAATGCTAAAACATATTCACAGATTCTGCAGACATGAAAGGAAGACTGATCATCATGTGAATGACTAATCCAGAGATGCCTTCTATTACAAAAATCTTTTTTAAGCAACCACATGTACTGAATGTAGAAAATAAACACCAGCACTGGCTATAGTTTAAAAGAGAAAATTCATTTTCTAGAGCAAGTAGTAGATTTTGTAGGGATTTTTTTCCTAGTTGAAATGATTCACCAGTCAAATAATGATACAAATTCCTTTGCTTTGATTCCTGTAGTTGGTGTTTCAAACAAGAACTGAACTTCTATTAAGTTTTGAAGGAAACTCTGGACTATTCTTTAACCAGAGGCAACGGCTGAGATGTTCAAAATATTAAGAAAGCATATTTAATTTTCTACATTATTTTGCCACTATTAGAAGAACAGATAATGACTATGTTACTTGTGTTATGGCATAGAGAGATAACTAATAGGACTCTAAATATCAGTGACACTCCTAAACAGATTACTATAAAAATTCAAACACCAGAAACAAACAGTTTTCAGCCTACCCTACACATTTTTTTAATGATTCAGAAAAATAAAAAGCCTTACTTACTGATAAAATTGGAATAAATCCCACTTATTTAATACACAGTAGATTTTTAAGCATAATTGCATGTAAATAATAAATATAAAAAATAAGCCAGAATTGTAGCACTTGACACAAAAGCAATTATTTTGAAGGTATTCTAGATCAGGGGAGTGACACTAGATGATGTCAAAAAAACAGTATGATCCTCTGATTCACAGGATACTCTCACCAAGAAGTGATATTTGCATTCTTTTCTGTTAGAGAAACACAGCCATGCAGACCTCCTCTCCAGCTAGGCTCCTTAGCCAGTCTTCGAAGCACCAGCCTCCTAATCATATGCACATCTCTTGAAACAGTCATTATGTTGCTTCAGTAAACATTGTGAGACTGAACAGAAATCAGACTCTACCATCTTCTCAAAGATTGGTATGAGAAGCTGAGATGTGATTCCACCCTGACAAACATTTACAGGAGGATCCAGTTACTTAAAAAAATAAAATGGTGCTAAAGAAGGCCCTGATGAGTACAAAGCTTCCTCTCTTTGTGAGGAGAATGCAGAGAGAGCAGAGAGCAGAGTCACACTGTGATGTACTCTCCGTGAACTCTGCACCAGCTAGAACATTTATTTTTGCATGGTGATTTCATTCCTAGGTGCAGCATGTAATCATGCCTGCAGGTCACAGAGGTGTGCATTGCTGTGGACAGGTTTAAATCTAATGTGACAAGGTAGAGCACGCTTCCAAGCACAGTGGGAAATAAGTGCTTTTTGGATCTCTGCCGATTTCAGTGTCCAAAAGCAACAGTAACTCTCAAAGCAGCAGAAGTTCAGTAAAATAGAGAGTCTGCCAACTGTCTCTATCATCTAAAGGCAGATGTGTTCAGTGGAGAATGAAATCTCAAGGTTATGAATTTTTAAGTCTTTCCTTTTTGCCCACATCAACCTTCTGTTCACTGTTAAAAAGGTTCATCCTCACTCACTTGCTGATCTCTCATAAGACCTAGAACTGAGAAATATTATTTAGAGAAATTTGAGAGCAACATTGAGTGCAGTAGCAAAAGACATTGGCCGCATATTTTTGGTGGTAATCTCCTTCAGCAGTATCACTGGACTTTATAAGGAATAGAGAAGGACAGGTCCGACCGTGAAAGCAGAGAGTTTTTGGAAGAAGTTATCATGTTTTAATATGACAGAAAGTGTTTGAATGAGTCTTAGCAAGCTTCTGAATTCTTAATATCTCTCAGAGAGCAAAGTAATCCTAGACAGAAAGGGTTTAAGCATTGTCTATCATCATTCAGCTTTATGTCTGTTGTCCTGGATCTCCACAATTGCCTGAAACTCAGCAAGGAAGGGCAGATAACAACACTATTGAGATGTAGTTAGTGTCTGCCAGCTGTTCAATTAGCTTTTCTAAAGCATACTGTTTCCAAATTATTTCTCCCTCATTTTCATCGCAGATCTAATATTTGCAATTTTGTGCCCTGTTTTCAGCAATAACCTCTGGTTCCTTTTGCAGCTATTTCCCAGTGATCTACGAAATCCCACAGCTTGTTTGCAGACAGTTTTGCATTTCTCTATTTCCCATTCCGGAAAGAAGCCAAGATTTGAGATCTTGTGATTTTGCCCCAGCTGCATTCACATCTTTCTGAGCACCCCAGACTTCCATTTTCCCCAGTTTCTCATTGCTCCACTCTTCTCCAAGCAGGATTGCCCATCCTCCCCATCTCACATACCTCATGCCCCTGCTACCCGCACACTTCTCACCTCTTTACCACCTCTCAGACTGTCTGAGACCTTGCTTCCTTCCTGGCTTCCCTCCAGCTTTCCCAAGATGCCACCAGGGAGGGAAAGGACCAGTTTTCAGGTATGATCTGGCAGGAGCACCCCACACTGTATCTAGTCTCTTATTTCTTTCCTTGGAACCTATATCTGGCTTCCCACACAAAGCACTAGTCTCAAGGTAGCCTCCAGCAGTCAGCAAGACTTCCTCTGCTTCTAACTTACAAGACAGATGGCAGGCTTCTTCAGCTAGAAACATTTTCTTCTTTTGTACTGTATCTTGGTCAGTCATCTATTTCAGCGTCATGGATTGAATGTGATCCAGATGCCACACACTGAACAAGACAGATTTAAATATTGTTTATAGGGAAAAACGTACTCTAGAGAACTCTCCCCCACTTAAGTGAAATAAGTTTCCTGGAGGGGAATCTAGGGGAAATAAAAAAATCCGTTTATATTGTTGAGATTCAAGGATAGCTATGACTGAAGTTATTTTTCCCTTTTGAAATAAGAATCACCACCACTGATGCTGGAGTAGGCTGCACTTGGAAGAAAAGGGGAAACAGATTCTTAATACAGCTCTTAATGAATGCTAACTAGTGACAAAACCATGAACCCGTACTTGATGAATTAGGAAAAAAAAAAAGTATTATTTTTATGAAAATGAAAAAAAGCAATTTTCTGTGAAAGGTGCAAATTTAGCAAAATCAGTTACTGAGCTGCATAATATTAATGGAGCTGAACACCTGAATTTTCATGTATACATTTCTGGTCTCTGTTTTTATGAGAGTATGTAAAGAGTAAATACAGCTAAAGAAGAGGCAGAGTATCAAGCTAACGCAGAAAAAAGCCTGTTCTCCCTTATTGCCATCAAATTGTCTTTTATATAGCTTTTAACATATACTTTCACTGCTTTTAAAAAATAACTCCATGACCTGCTCTGGCTGTGCAAGTCATGGCCAAACACTGCTCTGTCGCTGCTGTGATGCATCAGGATCAGTGGAAGAAATATGCATCTTAGTGAGGGACAGAGAAATGCTTTGAAAGCGC